>NC_138202.1:206872952-206940452 GCF_964194415.1 Vipera berus
TGTTGTTTTTGTCTATTTTTTCCACTTCCTTATGAAACCTCAACCTATCAAATTAGCAAACTATTGCCATTTTTAAAAATCCTCCTTCCTGACTAACCTATAACATTTTCAGATATCTAAATATTGTATATGCTGTGGATTTTCCAAAACAACTTCTTCTTCTTCTTCTTCTTCTTCTTCTTCTTCTTCTTCTTCTTCTTCTTCTTCTTCTTCTTCTTCTTCTTCTTCTTCTTCTTCTTCTTCTTCTTCTTCTTCTTCTTCTTCTTCTTCTTCTTCTTCTTCTTCTTCTTCTTCTTCTTCTTCTTCTTCTTCTTCTTCTTCTTCTTCTTCTCCTCTCTCCTCCTCCTCCTCCTCCTCCTCCTCCTCCTCCTCCTCCTCCTCCTCCTCCTCCTCCTCCTCCTCCTCCTCCTCCTCCTCCTTTCTGATGTTGCAGTCACTTGGCATAGCTATGTCTATTACCGCTGCTGTCTTCTGGTCTTTGCCTACTACTTACATATATATAAAATCTCAACTGAAGTCAGCTAGGTCTGTCATCTGCTATACAGGTAGCTATTTTAAACATTATTTCAATAGCCTACAATGTAGCTTATACCTAGCTCTCAGCTCCATTTTTAAAGAATATATATTTTATAATTAAATAGAACCAGGGAAAGCTTTTATCAGGCCAGAACAATTCAGTTTTTTCTCCAAAGTGACAAGCTGTCATCCTATCAGAAAAGCCAGCTGGCTCCCAATAGTTTTTAGCAATTTCACAGGCAAAGGTACGATGCACTAATGTTGCTTATGCTGATCGGTACGAATCATCTGGGTACTCAGGAGTTTCATTGAAAAGCCAGTCAGGTGAAAAACTCATACATGAGCAGAGCCAGAAGCCATTTCAGACAGGAACACAACTCTTTGTGTGTCTGTGTGGCATGGTCCTTCAGTCCCCCTGAATCCCTTGATGGACATTTCCATCAAGTGCAGATCTCACACTATTTTATTTTCAGTCTTGTGTCTTGGCATTGATTTTTAGGCACTATTGTATGGGAGCAAATTGCTCTAGCTCCTCTGTTCTTTATGTATTTTTCCACAAAAAGGATACCAATAAAAACTGAACAATATAACTTTGTACAATGATTCTCTCAACAGTAATTTACCAGAGATAAAAGAAGACACTGTAATGAAATATGTGGGGGGGGGGGGGCAGAGAAGGAAACAGAGGTCGGTATGTATCCTGTGGATAGGAAGATTCCCCTTGTTTTTCACAAAAAGAGAGAACTTGATGTTCCACATTATATTTGATGGCCAGTAAATTCAGAATAATACCAAATGAATGGGTGGAAAGAAAATGGAAGGAAGAATCAAAAGTAACCCCCCCCTCCCGTAATTATAAATAACTATAAAATGAAATCATTTGTGTTGTATCAACAGGGTATAACTGGAAAAACAAATTCTACAGAAATAAAAAAGTTTGAACCATCAGGTGTTTGTTTCTAGTGATATATATTTGCAGCGAAAACATCATCATCACAGCCTGTTCAGCAACCAGATTGATTACTGTGTCATTATTTGAATGACTTCAGAACGGCCTGCGGGGTTTGAACAGTTTTTGAGCTCAGAGGTTGCAGGTCTTCCCTAGAAAACTTTTAAAAATGAGGCCCTTAGCAGAAGTGAGACTGAAGGGTGAAATCATAGAACAAATGCTAAAACAGAATACTGGTTCACTGCTCTTAATTCTGTCCTGGAAAACCATGATTCTAATCCAGAAACCCCTCCCTCCAAGCTCACAGGATTGCCGCTTCACAAGACAGAGAGCTAGATGCATGTTTGTTATATGGGAAACCCCTTGGCACAACCTGGCCTAGTCAGAAATCCAGGGATCCAGTTTAATTGGTGCTAGTTTTTGTTCAGGTAGGGTTAGAAGGTTTGGGGCAGGGGTCTTCAAACTTGGCCCTTTGATGACTTGTGGACTTCAACTCCCAGAATTCCTCAGCCAGGCAGGCTAGCTGAGGAATTCTGGGAGTTGAAGTCCACAAGTCACCAAAGGGCCAAGTTTGAAGACCCTTGGTTTGGGGTTTAACTAGCTAATTGCAGTTCAGGGCTGGAAGAAGAACCTTCCATAACAATCCACAGGTGTGCCTTGTCCTAAATATGTAAAGCTATGAAAACCTCTTTGGAAACTTTGGCCCTTGCCTAGAACTGATTGTGTCAATTACTTTAATACTGGCTGTTGGTTAAGAATCCCTGTGCAATGTGAACGTGGACTAGAAAAGACCAGCTCATTTAAATAGTAGATTGGGAGCCTAGTTTAAAGTCTGAATTGCTTGTTCTGCCTTTCGTGGGCATTTATTTGTGGGACCAGAACACCAGGCAAAATTTGTCAAGAGGGTATGACCTAGTAACTGCCATATTGTTTGCCCAGGATTCCTTTCACAATAGCACTTAGCAATAGCGCTTACACTTATATACTGCTCTGTAGTGCTTTACAGTCCTCTCTAAGTGGTTTATCAACCTCGGAAGGATGGAAGGCTGAGTCAACCTTGAGCCTGTCAGGATCAAACTCCTGGCTGTGGGCAGAGTCAGCCTGCAATGCTGCATTCTAACCACTGCGCCACCAGGGCTCTTTTCATTCAAAGTGGTAATGGAATTTTGGACAAGCAACGTAGCTCTCATCGTGAAGCTTGGCTGTTTCCTTTGCAACCTATTGATAGCCAACTGTCAGGAGCAAGAGCAATTCCAATACCAGAAACTGAATGCTGGAATGCAGGAATAGCTTGAATGCTAGTCTGTGGTAAATACAAAATCTTGAAACCTGTAGGAGGAAATTCTCATCCTCAGTAATACACTGAGTTAATAGAGGAAAGGTGTCAGAATCCATTTATATCACATTCATAAATGTATGTTTAAAACATTATCCCCCCCCATGGATTCTGCCATCTCCCGAGGAAGGAGGAGCGCATGTGGATTCAGCCTGCCTTAGGTTATTTCAAAGATCAAGGGAAACCTTTTGAACTGGGGGAACAAAAGGGAGGGTTAGAGAAGAAGGCATCTGGCCTGTGTCTTCATTTAATTCTGTAGAGGAAGAAGGCAATAACCATAAAGATTCGAAGTTCCTTTTTCCTCACGAAAGGGATGACATGAAGTAAAATGATGGGGGCTGACCAAATGGGGTTGAGGGAAGGGGGGCTGAACCGGGAACCCTTTATAAAGTTTCAATTTGTAAAACAATACTAAGTCCTGTCTTGTATTTCCACAACCAAGTATGTCCTAGTAAAAATTCCTTTTGGACTAGAACCGACTCCAAGAGTTTTTGTTTTCCTAAGACGTGGATTGGGGTGGGTCCTGACACAAGGTCTCTTTAAAAGGCTTTTTCTCCTATCTCTCAGCAGCTGAACTGAGAAGCTTCTTTTGAGATAGACATTCAAATGTCTCATTCCTTGCTTTTCACAGTCTCTCACATCACCAAAATAATGGTCAGCCGTTGAGAATTTCTGTTGCAGCTTGAGAAATGAATGTGACTATTCAGTGTAGGTGTATTATTCCTCTAATTGCTCATTTGCACCCTCCTACAGAAAGCCAGTAATGACGCTGCATTCATAGAATGTCATTTTTATCAAAACAACAAGAAAACAATCTCACTTTAGGATGATTTTGAGCAATGGAAATAATGCGCTGAACATTATTTTGGATAATTGCACAGATGCATTCACAGAATTTTCTTGGTTGCAAACAGACATAGTTTGTCACTGCCTTCTTCCAGGAAGTTTCCTAGTCTAGTGATTGATTGATTAATTGATTATCTTCCATTAAGTCATTTTCCACTCCTAGCAACCACATAGCGGGATTTTCTCTACAATGATCTGTCTTTAACCTGTTCTTTCAAATTTCCCAATAGGAGATTTGTTACTGAGTCCATCCACCTTGCTGTTGGCCATCCTTCTTTTGACTTCTACCTTTCCTAGAGCCTTTTCCAGAGAGTTGGGTTTTTGTTAATAATTTAAAAAATAAATAAAGCCAGGAGCAGGTATCTAGAGTTCTAAAACTGCAGACGACAGACCAATACCCTTCCTGCTCCAGTCCAGGGCTTTGCAACTGGTGGTACACGTATCATTAGTGCAGTGGTGGGATTCAACTATGTGAACAACCGGTTCTCTGTGTGGATGCCGCTTCCAGAAGTCCATTCTGGGCTGGGCAACAAAAAACTAGCTACCATTTCTGCTGAAGTGGTACGCGACCCCTAGCCAAGTGTAGTGGGGGAGGGAACCAACTAAAAGTGCTGCAGAGACCTGGAGGAGATCAGCTGGAGCTGCAGAGCTTGGCAGAAGCCCCAGGATTGGTGCACATGGTGACATGGTAATTGGAGCTTCTGGCACACCCAGAAGAGAAAAGGAGGAGGGCAGAGAGAATAGAAGTATTATGTATTGGGCTTAATTGTTACACCATGTGGTAGGCTGGAGCTAGCTAACAGCTCCCAGCAACTCAGACATCCCATCTCCAGTGCTGTTATTGGCTGCCCCTAGGTGGCAATGGGTTGCTTTAAACCTATTGGCTGCCGCCTAGGGGCCAGGCTATAAATTGCTGCAGGCTGCAGCTCAGTTCCTCAGTTCAGATCCTGCAAGCAAATAAAAATGACCATTGCTGAATTCACTTGCCTCGTCTTCATTCCTGCGCAACGAACTCACTACACAACACTGGCGACGAAGGTGGGATCCTGCTTCTCCGAAGGAGCTGAAAGTCACTAGGGGAGAGGCAGAGCACGCCTGGTGGGAAAAGCGTTTTCTCCCCCAACTGTCAGCTAGCCAGACACGCTAGTGACCACGTGCTCAGTGGATCAGTCCCTGGGCATCGGAGAAGCAGGATCAGAAGATGCAGGAACCAGCTGAGAAGACCACAAGAATGCCCAAGGTCAGATGGCTGCGAGAGTTCGACATCAAGCGACCAGAAGGATGGCCATTGTACCTGTCCCAGGTCAAAAACTACCTCCGGGTGAACCAGGTTGCAGAAGATGGACTGAAGGCCGCCACGCTGCTCTGTGTGTGCAGCCCAGCAACATTCAATCTGGCTGATAACCTGTTCGCTCCAACACCCCTGGAGTCAGTCTCCTATGCTGAGCTAAAGAAGAAGCTCGGAGAACATTTCCAGCTGAAGATGTCATTGATTGCTTGGCACTATGCCTTCAAACAACGAATGCAGCAGCCCGGTGAGACCACGTCAGAGTACATTGCGGGCTTGAGGCAGGATGCACGCCTGTGTAAATTTTCTGACGTCGAAGAGCGACTTTGAGATCGGCTCGTCTGCGGCCTACGAAATCAAGAGCTGCAGCAAAAACTTTTTACTAGACCCAATCTGTCATTCACTGAAGTCCAGGATGAAGTCATGGCAGACGAAGCTGCCGGGGGAGCCGTCCGAACAATCCAGCCCGCCAAAACAACGCAACGCAAAGAAACAGTCCACCATGAGGATGCCGAACACACAGAGGAATCAGAAGATGAAGAAGATGCTGAAGTCGACAAAGTGCACAGACAGCCCAACACACAGCACCGTAGCAGCAAGCAACAAGAGACTTCTTACAAGGCAGATCTCTTACCTAGATGTAAAGGTTGTGGCGGCCACCACCAACACACAGACTGTAGATTCCGGTCAGCCACATGCCAGGCCACATCGCAGCAGTATGCAGAGCTTGCCAGAGGGACCGGCCTTCAAAGCGCCAGTCAGAAGATCCGATCAGGAGAGGTACTGGGGCCCAGGGGCTGTTTAGTGTGGGGTTTTGTGCAAGCCACAGAAGTGTATGCTGCACCGGGGCCCGACGCCCCCTCAGACCCAAATTTAAACTTCAGGTGGAGCTACAAGGTGTCCCCTGTAAAATGGAGTTGGACACAGGCTCAACCATTTCTATCTTTTCTCTGGACACATTTAATTTCGTGTGCAGTCGCAGTAGAAAAGGCCCTCCGGCATAATTTTAACAGATTTTCAAAACGTTAAAGTCACAGTCAAGGGTGAAGCTACCTTGGCCATTAAATTTAAGGGATTTTTTGGACACCTGGATGTGATAGTAGTAGGGGGGCAGAGAACGAGTCTAATTGGACTTGATTGGTTTGATGCATGAGGCACCCAAGGAACCGGTATCAACCGGACACAAGCCGTGAATCTAACATCAGTTTGCGAGGACTTTGCAGACGTATTTGATTCAGCCCTAGGAACATACACAGGCTTGCCTATATCATTCAAGCTAGACCCCAACTTGGTCCCCATTAGGATTAAGCCTCGAAGGGTTCCCTTTGCCCTCAAACATAAAATTGACACAGAAATAGACAAGCTTGTAGAACAGGGTGTTTTGATGGTGGGGAGTGGGAAACTCCTATAGTAACACCACTTAAGGTCAATGGAGAAATTAGAATATGTGCAGACTACAAATGCACAATTAACAAAGCCCTTAAGCAACACGCATACCCTGTCCCAGTGGTGAACCACATCTTGGCATCTTTGCAAGGGGGCACTATGCGCTTGGGGACGCACATGCACTCCCTGCTCACAGCTCGGCGGATGCCTTAGTGGAAGCCTGGGAGAAGGCAGCCACGGAGGCTCTGGACCGAGTTGTACCCTTGCGGCCTCTGACCCGGCGCAGATCCCAGCGAGCCCCATGGTTCACCGCGGAGCTCCGGGAAATGAAGCGTCGGAGACGGGGCCTAGAGAGCCGTTGGAGATCCAGTCGATCCGAATCCGACCGATTGCGATTAAGAATCCTCACCAGGTCTTATCTCGCTGCGATAAGGGTGGCAAAATCCAACTACTTTTCCACCCTCATCGCGTCCGCAGATAATCGCCCGGCTGCCTTGTTCAGGGTGACTCGCTCCCTACTGAACCAAGAGGTGAGGGAGGAACCCTTGCAGGGTCGAGCCGAGGAATTCGGTCAATATCTGCTGGATAAAATTGCTCGGATCCGAAACGGCCTGGACTCCAACTGGGCTGAGTTGGAAGAACAAGGCATGGACAGTCTTGTCGACGTCATCTGGGAGGAATTTGATCCTGTGACTCCTAAGGAAGTGGACAGGATTATGAGGAGGTTGAGCTCCTCCACATGCTTACTGGACCCGTGCCCTTCCTGGCTGGCATATGCAGCTCGAGAGGGGACACGAGGCTGGTTCCTGGCGGTCATCTCCGCTTCTCTGAGTGAGGGTCACTTCCCCACCGCCTTGAAGGAAGCGGTGGTGAGGCCTCTCCTCAAGAAGGCCACCTTGGACCCATCCTCATTGAATAACTTTCGTCCAGTCTCCAATCTTCGCTTCCTTGCGAAGGTTGTTGAGAGCGTGGTGGCGCACCAACTCCCTCAGATCCTGGATGAAGCGGTTTATCTAGACCCGTACCAATCGGGCTTCAGGCCGGGCTACAGCACGGAGACGGCATTGGTCGCTCTGATAAATGATCTCTGGAGAGCCCGGGACAGGGGCCATTCCTCTGTCCTAGTCTTATTAGACCTCTCGGCGGCTTTCGATACCATCGACCATGGTATCTTGCTGCGACGCCTCAGGGGACTGGGAGTGGGAGGCACGGTTCTGCGTTGGTTCTCCTCCTTTCTCCAGGGTCGCTAGCAGTCGGTGTTGGCAGGGGGACAGAGGTCGACCCCGAGGCCTCTCGCTTGCGGAGTCCCTCAGGGGTCGGTCCTCTCGCCTCTCCTGTTCAACATCTACATGAAACCGCTGGGCGAGATCATTCGCAGCTTTGGAGTAGGGTACCATCAGTATGCTGATGACACCCAGCTTTTCATCTCAACTCCAAACAACATCAGTGATGCCCTCGACGTGATGTCTCGCTGCCTGAAAGCGGTCCGGGAATGGATGGGGAGGAACAGGCTTCAACTGAACCCGGACAAGACTGAATGGCTGTACGTACCAGCAAGCCAGGATACTCAGAACATCCCATCCCTTAACATCGGGGACAAGTTACTACCCCCTGTTGATAGGGCCCGCAACCTGGGTGTCCTCCTTGACTCGCAGCTCTCCCTGGAAGATCACATAGGAGCTGTGACCAAGGGGGCCTTCTCCCGGGTTCGACTAGTTCGCCAATTACGGCCTTATCTGGACCTGGATGCCTTACGTACAGTCACCCATGCTCTTGTGACCTCTCGCCTAGACTACTGTAACGCTCTCTACTTGGGGCTGCCCTTGAGATCCACTCGGAAGCTTCAACTGGTGCAAAGTGCAGCGGCACGGACACTCTTGGGAGCCTCCCGATACTCCCATATCACACCTCTCCTCCGTGCACTGCACTGGCTTCCAGTTGCCTTCCGTGTGAAGTTCAAGGTGCTAACAATGACTTACAAAGCCCTACATGGCATGGGTCCGGACTACCTACGGGAGCACCTTCTGCCAATGTCAGCACCCCACCGTCCTGTGCGCTCCCACAGAGAGGGCCTCCTCCGGGTGCCACCGCTCAAGGAATGTCGGCTGGTGGCCCCCAGGGGGAGGGCATTCTCAGTGGGTGCGCCAGCCCTCTGGAACAGCTTACCAACCGAAATCCGGATGTCCCCCGACCTCCGCACCTTCCGGCGCGAATTAAAAACTTATCTGTTCCAGCAGTCCGGTCTGGCCTGAATAGATATTTATAGCTCTAATCTGGGGTCGCAGTTTGTATTTTACTATTGTTTGTTTTTCACTATTGTTCATTCTGTATGCCTACCTTATTCTGTACACCGCCCCGAGTCCCTCGGGAGAAGGGCGGTTTATAAAAACAAATAAATAAATAAATAAATAAATATTTTCACAAAGTTAGATTTGGCACAGGCCTATCAGCAACTGCCAGTTGATGAGGCCACAGCCGCCACTCAGACGATTGTGACTCACAGGGGGGCTTTTAAAGTGAAGTGTTTACAATTTGGGGTTAGTGTTGCACCAGGCATTTTCCAGGGAATCATGGAACGCACGCTTAAAGGCATTCAGGGTGTTTGCCCTTATTTTGATGATGTGCTTATTGCAGGAGAATCCACAGAGGTGTTAGGTAGGAGGCTCAGGGCTGTCCTACAGAGGCTGCATGAAGCAGGCCTCAAATTACAAAAGAGTAAATGTACTGTAGTATTGGTGTTTCTTCAACCAAATTTTTGGGATTTCGCATTGATGCTAATGGCATTCACCCAGCTGAGTCCAAAGTGAAGGCCATTCAAATGGCACCTAGCCCTAAATCAAAAGGAGAGCTACAAGCATTCTTGGGCCTCCTCAACTTCTACCATGCATTTCTACCACATTGGCAAAGCCACTTCACAGGCTCTTAGATAAAAAAGCTTCATGGAAATGGACCAGCATTCATGAGAAAAGTTTACAAGACCTAAAGGCACTTTTGTTAAATCTACTGTCACTCATTTTAGGGAGTCTAAACCAGTCTGTTTAGCATGTGATGCATCCCCTTATGGGGTGGTGGCAGTCTTGAGTCATTTAGAGAAGAATGGAACACAAGTTCCTATTGCATTTTATTCAAGGACACTGTCCTCTGCTGAGCATAACTACACTCCAATTGACAAAGAGGCCTTAGCCATTGTAGCAGGAATTAAAACATTCCATGACTACTTATATGACAGGGACTTCACGGTCTTCACAGACCACAAACCACTACTGGGACTCTTTACAACAGACAAACAAACACTCCACATACTTTCCCCAAGAATGTTGAGATGGTCTATTTTTCTATCAGCCTACACATTTAATCTGGTTCACAAACCCAGCAAAGAAATGGGCCATGCTGATGGCCTGAGCAGACTCCCACTGCCACTAATTGAACCAGATCTGGCCCCAGTGGCCAGAATTCTGTCCATTCAGGACTTGCCAGAATTTCCCCTCCACGCAGGGGACATAGCTGCAGAAACAGCAACTGATAAGATGCTAAGTAGGGTACTTTCGTGGGTGCACACAGGGTGGTTAGATAAAAGCCTAGGCTCTGAATTGCAGAGTTACTTTGCAAGAAGACATGAGCTATCAGCTCACAAGGGTTGTATCCTATGGGACAACAGGGTCATAGTTCCTACTTCACTGAGAGATAGAGTTTTACAGTCACTGCATGAAGATCATCTGGGTATTGTCCGTATGAAAGCTTTAGCTAGAAGCTACCTATGGTGGCCAGGTTTGGACAAGGCCATCGAGGCACAGGTGCATGGATATTATACATGCCAGCAATCAAGGCCTGAAATGCCACATGCTCCAGTTCACAGGTGGGAGCAAACTAGTCTAGAACAGTGTTTTTCAACCACTGTTCCACGGCACACTAGTGTGCCGCAAGATATTGCCTGGTGTGCCGTGGGAAAAATTGAAAAATTCGAAAGATTTTAAAAAAATGTCAAATTTTCGCCCACTAGGCGGGCGCCGGACTGTGTCCTGGGTATGGGGGGGTGGGGTTTTGACTCCGCCCTCGGCCAGCAGGGGCGCCGCTTGGCGCTCCTCAGGGACACCCTCCACTTTTCTGATGTCCGGGCTGTGATTGGTTCAGACTCCAGCCTGGACCTATCACAGTAGGACATCATCTTCCGACTTCCTTCCCGCCCGAGCACAGTGTGCGCAGCAGCAGAGAGAAGAAGACGTCGTGACTCGAGTCACCAGGAGGACTGGAGCAGGAGGAGACGGACGGAGACCAGGACTCGGCGGGAGTCAGCACTGCAGAGAGTATTATAAAATACTTATAAAATACTTTCTTTGTGTTTATTTGATTCTTATTCAAGAGAATTACTTTATATATAGTCAATATAGGCACAGAGTTAAATTTTTTAACATTTTCTAATGGTGGAGTGCCTCATGATTTTTTTCATGAAACAAGTGTGCCTTTGCCCAAAAAAGGTTGAAAAACACTGGTCTAGAATTCACATAGACTTAGCTGGGCCCTTTAAGAGACAGCTCTTCCTTATAGTGGTAGACAGCCACTCCAAATGGCTTGAAGTGATTCCAGTTGCAAACATGACTACTGCTAGGACCATCCAGGTGCTTAGAAAACTCTTTGCCACGCATGGGTTGCCAGATGTCTTAGTATCAGACAAGGGGGCCCAATTCACTACTGCTGAATTTCAGGCTTTCCTGAGAGCAAATCTCATCAGACACGCAATGTCTGCCCCATTTCACCCATCCAGTAATGGTCAAGCTGAACATATGGTAAGGACCACAAAGGAGTCACTAAAATGCATAGTAACTGGGGACTGGCATCACAGATTGGCAGATTTTTTACTTTGCCAGCATTCCATGCCCTGCCCTACCACTGGGAAAAGCCCAGCAGAACTATGTTGGGGGAGACACCTGATCACGAAACTGGACAGGTTGCATCCAGATAGAGTGGCAGCAGAAGCCTCTAGACCGAAACCCCCTAGGGGCTGCAAGTGAGTGATGGGGTGTGGGCTAGAAACTATGGGCATGGGAATCTGTGGGTTCCTGGAAAAATCACTAAATCATCTGGTCCCCTCTCTTATGAAGTGGGGCTGGAGGGAGGGCGAGTTGTCAGACGCCACATTGACCAACTCAGAAAGCGGTTTCCAGAATGGCCACTAAGCGAGGACTGCGTCATAAGTCCCTCCCAAGGTCCCCAAACTGGCAACATGGATCCCCTGATGGAGCAAGCCAACCTGACTTTCACAACTGCTGTGCTAACCCTGCTGAACAGTCTGACTCTGGGGTGGGCCAACCTGGAGAGGCCAGCCAGAGAGCACCAAATCTTTCTAGCTCAAGTGCATCAAAGGACACTGGTCTACCCAGCCCCGTGGGTAAGCTGCTAGACCAGAAAGTGACTGAACCTCTGAGGCGTTCCACAAGGGCATGCAATCCTCCTGCTTATTTAGCAGATTATATAGTAAAATAAAGGAACTATAATGTTGTATGTACTTGTGATAATTGTTGACTATGTTGTTGTTGTTGTTAGCTGCGAAGTCGTGTCCGACCCATTGCGACCCTATGGACAGCGTTCCTCCAGGCCTTCCTGTCCTCTACCATCTTCTGGAGTCCATTTAAGCTCACGCCTACTGCTTCAGTGACTCCATCCAGCCACCTCATTCTCTGTCGTCCCCTTCTTCTATTGCCCTCGATCTTTCCCAGCATTAGGCTCTTCTCCAGTGAGTCCTTCCTTCTCATTAGGTGGCCAAAGTATTTGAGTTTTAGCTTCAGGATCTGGCCTTCTAAAGCGCAGTCAGGATTGATCTCCTCTAGGACTGACCGGTTTGATCGCCTTGCAGTCCAAGGGACTCGCAGGAGTCTTCTCCAGCACCATAGTTCAAAGGCCTCAATTCTTTGGCGCTCAGCCTTTCTTATGGTCCAACTTTCACTGCCATACATTGCAACTGGGAAGACCATAGCCTTGACTATACGCACTTTTGTTGACAGGGTGATGTCTCTGCTTTTTAGTGTGCTGTCTAGATTTGCCATGGCTTTCCTCCCCAGGAGCAAGCGTCTTTTAATTTCTTGGCTACAGTCCCCATCTGCAGTGATCTTGGAGCCCAGGAAAATAAAATCTGTCACTACTTCCATTTCTTCCCCATCTATTTGCCAGGAATTGAGAGGGCCAGATGCCATGATCTTGGTTTTCTTAATGTTAAGTTTCAACCCAAGTTTTGCACTCTCCTTCTTCACCCGCAACAAGAGGCTCTTTAGTTCTTCTTCACTTTCTGCCATTAGAGTGGTATCATCTGCGTATCTTAGGTTGTTGATATTTCTTCCGGCAATCTTAATTCCAATTTTTGATTCATCTAGCCCTGCCTTTCTCATGATGTGCTCTGCATATAAGTTAAATAGGCAGGGCGACAGTATACAGCCTTGCCGGACTCCTTTCCCAATTTTGAACCAATCAGTGGTTCCGTGTCCAGTTCTCACTGTTGCTTCTTGACCCGCATATAGGTTTCTCAAGAGACAAATAAGATGGTCTGGTACTCCCATCTCTTTAAGAACTTGCCACAGTTTGTTATGATCCACACAATCAAAGGCTTTAGCATAGTCAATGAAGCAGAAGTAGATGTTTTTCTGGAACTCCCTAGCTTTCTCCATGATCCAGCGTATGTTGGCAATTTGATCTCTAGTTCCTCTGCCTCTTCGAAATCCTGCCTGTACTTCTGGTAGTTCTCGATCCACATACTGCTGAAGTCTAGCTTGTAGGATTTTAAGCATGACTTTACTAGCATGAGAAATGAGTGCAATGGTGCGATAGTTTGAACATTCTTTGGCACTGCCTTTCTTTGGAATTGGAATGTAAACTGATCTTTTCCAATCCTGTGGCCACTGTTGAGTTTTCCAAATTTGCTGGCAAATTGAGTGTAGCACTTTTACTGCACTGTCTTTTAAGATTTTGAATAGCTCAGCTGGAATACTGTCACCTCAACTAGCTTTGTTGTTGCTCAGCTTTTCTAAGGCCCACTTCACTTCACATTCTAGGATGTCTGGCTCGAGGTCAGTGACCACCTCATTGTGATTATCAGGGACGTTAAGCTCATTCTTGTATAGTTCTTCTGTGTAATTTTGCCACCTCTTCTTAATCTCTTCTGCCTCTGTTAGGTCCCTGCCATTTTGGTCCTTTATCATGCCCATTTTTGCATTAAACGTTCCCTTCATCTCTCCAATTTTCTTGAAAAGATCTCTGGTCCTCCCTATTCTATTGTTTTCTTCTATTTCTTTGCACTGTTCATTTAAGAAGGCATTCTTATCTCTTCTAGCTATTCTCTGGAATTCTGCATTCAATTGGGCATATCTATGTTTTTCTCCCTTGCCTTTCGCTTCCCTCCTTTCCTCAGCTATTTGCAAAGCTTCCTCAGACAGCCATTTTGCTTTCTTGCATTTCTTTTTCTTTGGGATGGTTTTGGTTGCTACCTGTTGTACAATGTCACGAACCTCTGTCCATAGTTCTTCAGGCACTCTGTCTATCAGATCTAATTCCTTAAATCTATTTGTCACCTCTACTGTATATTCAACAGGGATATGATTTAATTCATACCTGAGTGGCCTAGTGCTTTTCCCTACTTTCTTCAGTTTAAGCCTAAACTTTGCAAGGAGAAGCTCATGGTCTGAGCCACAGTCAGCTCCTGGTCTTGTTTTTACTGACTGTATAGAGCTTCTCCATCTTTGGCTGCAGAGCATATAGTCAATCTGATTTCTGTGTTGACCGTCTGGTGATGTCCATGTGTAGAGCCGTCTCTTGGGTTGTTGGAAAAGAGTGTTTGCTATGACCATCGTATTCTCTTGACAAAATTCTATCAGCCTGTGCCCTGCTTCATTTTGTACTCCAAGGTCAAACTTGCCTGTTATTCCAGTTATCTTTTGGCTTCCTACTTTAGCATTCCAATCCCCCATGATGATAAGGACATCATTTTTTGGTGTTAGTTCTATAAGGTGCTGTAGGGCTTCGTAGAACCGGTCAATTTCATCCTCTTCAGCACTGGTGGTTGGGGCATAGACTTGGACTACTGTGATATTGAATGGTTTGCCTTGGATTCGAACTGAGATCATTCTGTCATTTTGAGGATTGTATCCCAGTATTGCTTTTCCTACTCTTTTATTGACTATGAAGGCTACTCCATTTCTTCTGAGGGATTCTTGTCCGCAGTAGTATACCTGATGGTCATCTGAATTAAATTCACCCATTCCTGTCCATTTTAGTTCGCTGATACCTAAGATGTCGATGTTCAGTCTTGCCATTTCTTGTTTGACCACGTCCAGCTTTCCTTGATTCATGGATCTTACATTCCAGGTTCCTATGGAGAAAAAATCTTTACAGCATCGGACTTTCCTTTCACCACCAGACACATCCACAGCTGAGCGTCCTTTCGGCTTTGGCCCAGTCGCTTCATTCTTTCTGGTGCTACTAGTACTAGCCCTCTGCTCTTCCCCAGTAGCATATTGGACGCCTTCCGACCTGAGGGGCTCATCTTCCAGCGTCATATCGTTTTGCCTTTTGGTACTGTCCATAGGGTTTTCATGGCAAAGATACTGGAGTGGGTTGCCATTTCCTTCTCCAGTGGAAGGAAAGTTGACTATGAGACTGTACTAAAACAATGATGGAGCTATAATGTCGTTAACTGTCTTATTGTATTGGGAACCTATTCATACTATTGTTAAATCTTGTAATTTGTTATTTTCACACTTATTGTTGCTATGATGTTTGTTCATTCTAAGAGGGGAGGGGTGTTATGTATTGGGCTTAATTGTAACACCACGTGGTAGGCTGGAGCTAGCTAACGGCTCCCAGCAACTCAGACACCTCGCCTCCAGTGCTGCTATTGGCTGCCCCTAGGCAGCAATGGGTTGCTTTAAACCTATTGGCTGCCGCCTAGGGGCCAGGCTATAAATTGCTGCAGGTTGCAGCTCAGTTCCTCAGTTCAGATCCTGCAAGCAAATAAACATGACCATTGCTGAACTCACTCACCTCGTCTTCATTCCTGTGCAACGAACTCACTACACAACAGAAGTATAAAAGGGGCAGGTTATGGTGGGAGAGGGAGAGAAAGAACAAGAAGAGAAGAGACTTTTCTTACCAAAGCAGTAAGGAGAGACAGAGCGAGTGGCCTGTTTAGCAAGCAGCGTGTTGGGGGAAGAGCTTGTGAGTGAGCTGCTTGTTTAGCAAGCAGCCTGTTTTCCAAGGAAGGGTGAGTGAGCGAGTGGCCTGTTTAGTGAGTGGCCTGTTTTCAGGGAAAGGGTGTGTGAGCGAGCAGCCTGTTTAGTGAGCAGTGTGTTTTTGGGTGAAGGGTGAATGAGCGAGTGGCCTGTTTATTGAGTAGTGTGTTTTTGGGTGAAGGTTGAATGAGCGAGTGGCCTGTTTAGTGAGCGGTGTGTTTTGGGAGGAAGGGCAAGAGAGTGAGCTGGGCAGCAGCCCCAGGATCGGTGTGTGCTTCTGCATGGCTATGGGGGCTCGGCAGGAGCCCGGGATTGGCGTGCACAGCTACAGCTGATCAGCGCTTCTGCTGAGCCCCCCAGAAGCACTGATCAGCTGGAGCCCAGCGCTGATCCTGGTGCTTCTACTGAGCCACCCGTAATGACTGCAGCATTCGCTTTATGACCACTATGTTCATTTAATGGCTGCCACAAAATCAGGTTGGTCAGGTGGTGATCCGCTTAATTACCTCCATGACTCATGACCATCATTTCAGGCTCAGTTACAGTCGTACATTGAGGACTATCTGTACTATCTAGAACAGGAGCTTAGCACGAGTTAGTCTTCCTCACTGTTTTTCACTAAAGTCAAATTAAAGTGTTCCCAGCCTCATCTCCATGGGCAGCCATGCGTGCCACTCATTCCAAATGTTTTAAAGAGGGTAGTTTATAAACCAAAGAATATTAACAGGCGCTCGCATAATAAAAAAAACATTTCCTAATATTATTAATTAATAATAATCAGAATACAGATGGAAGGGACTTGGAGGTCTTCTAGTCCAGCCCCCTGCTCAAGCAGGAGATCCTATACCATTTTAGACAAGGGACTGTCCAGTCTCTTCCTAATATGCCAAATGGTGCTAAGAATTTTGTTATAAAATTATTTGTATTAAAGCTCATCCCTTGCTTTAAAAACAATATGAAAGAACAACAAACCTAGATAAAATCAATGATTTGCCCAAAGACTATTCCATTTTTAAAATTATTCCTTGTTTTCACTTACTGAATTAATTCTGTCGTATCTTCCAGTTTTTTCACCCAGTTCTCACTACATTTGTTCATCAACACTTTAGCACATATGCTACACATTCTCACTGCAATGTTTATATTAAAATGGCCTCCAGATGACCTCACTATTATGCCATTGAATTAGTGCCTATGTTTTTTGTTTTTCAGAGAATTTATCATTGTCTCACCTTGGAAGGATGAAATCAGTTAATGGGGAAGCTGGCCTGCCTCCAGGCAGGTAACTCCTAATCCAAAATGAATGTTTCATTATAAATTACAAGACAAATTACCATAGAAATATTACATTGTTTTCTGTGTAAACCTTACTGTATTTCACCTCTACCAGTGAATGCAATGTTGTGCAGTTGCTTTAGCACTTGACATTTAGCAGGTGTTCTTGGATCCTGGTAAGTAAATTTTAAAGATCATCTCATAGTTATAGCTATGTCTCTTTCTCCATTTTTTTTTAAAAAAGTATATTTGTGCTAATACAGGTAATCCTTGACTTACAACAGTTCATTTAGTGACCATTCAAACTTATAATGAAAAAAATAACTTATGACCATTGCCGCATCACCATGGTCAGGTGACAAAAATGGCAACTGATTCATATTTATGACGGTTACAGTGTCCCAGGTTCATGTGATCACCTTTTGGACTTTCCGACTAGCAAGTCAATGGGGAAGCTGGATTCACTTAACAACCAGGTTGTTAGCTTAAGAACTGATGTGATTCACTTAACAACTGTGGCAAGAAAGGTTGTAAAATGGGGCAAAACTCACTGAACTGTCTCGCTTAGCAACAGAAATTTTGGGCTCAGTTGTGGTTGTATGTTGAGGACTACACATATAAATACATACCCATCACTCTGTTTTAGGATAATAATAATAATAATAATAATAATAATAATAATAATAATAATAATAATAATAATAATAATAATAATAATAATAATAATAATAATAATAATAATAATAATAATAATAATAATAATAAGAAGAAGAAGAAGAAGAAGAAGAAGAAGAAGAAGAAGAAGAAGAAGAAGAAGAAGAAGAAGAAGACGACGTTGGAAGGGACCTTGGAGGTCATCTAGTCCAACCCCCTGCTCAGGCAGGAAACCTTATACCATTTCAGGCAAATGGCTGTCCAGTCTCTTCTTAAAAACCTCCAGTGTTGGAGCATTCACCACCTCTGGAGGCAGGTTGTTCCACTGGTTAATTGTTCTAACTGTCAGGAAGTTTCTCCTTAGTTCTAGGTTGCTTCTCTCCTTGACTAGTTTCCATCCGTTGCTTCTTGTCCTGCTTTCAGGTGCTTTGGAGAATAGCTTGACTCCCTCTTCTTTGGGGCGGCCCCTGAGATATTGGAACACTGCTATCATGTCACCCCTCACCCTTCTCTTCGTTAAACTACACATACCCAATTCCAGCAACCGTTCCCTATATCTTTTAGCCTCCAGCCCCCTAATCATCTTTGTTGCTCTTCTCTGTACCCTTTCTAGAATCTCGACATCTTTTTTAGGATAGGTGGTGTTATGTGCTGGGCAGAAAGTGAGTTAGCCCAGGGGTAGGCAACCTTGGTTCTTTTGTGACTCGTGGACTTCAACTCCCAGAATTCTTGAGCCAGCCGTGCTGAGGGGAAAGGGAAAGGTTTCCAAGCTGAGCCATGCTGGCTCAGGAATTCTGGGAGTTGAAGTCCACGAGTCATAAAAGAGCCAAGGTTGCCTACCCCTGAGTTAGCCAAAGAAACTGAAGGTAGAGATAAGAAAAGAGAAAGGTGGTAAACTAGTTTACCTCAATGCTATACTACTTCATATTTGTCCTTGAAAACCATCCTTGACCTTTTACCACATCCATGCATTAGATAATACACCGTATTGCCTTTTGTTCTTTAAAGTGCTCACATCTTACCTCTTTTGGAATTAATGAACTACACTAGCCTTGACTTTCTCAATCTTTTCTTTGCTCTTGTCCTATTAATTGATTTCTCATATATTTGTTTCACACTTCAATTCCTTTCATTCTTTCTATGTGGTCAAACCTTTTCAGCGGACTTCTTTTGTACTAGTTTCACTTTTGTTTCCAATCCACTTTTAATTCGGTATCCTTCATTGTTGACCTCAGTGTCACTGCGTGTTTTTTTTAGTTTTGCCAGCTTCGCTCTTTTTTAAGTGTACATCTCTTTCTGCTCTGCACCTTATCTTATCTTGTAACCATAGTGACTCTAGCTATGTCCAGCCAATGTTTTGGTTTTAAACTGTTTTGTGCGCAGGCCTAAAAAAAAAAGTTCAGTTTCTGTTTTACTTTCTTCTTCTGCCTGACGAGAGAATGTGGTCAGTCTAGGTCTTTTGTTTTCTCATTAAAAGTTTTACTATAAAATATGCCTTGGATTTCTTTTCTTTGATATTGACCATGCAAATGAACCACGGTCCATCCACCTCTGGTCGGACTGTTAATTGTTCTGCGACATTTGGTCCCCGAGGATGGTTTATTTTTATTTTCAAGATTTATTGATAGGCAATTAGCTAGGCAGTTAGTCCGGCACTGAGGAGGCTGTGATTCATTGCTGAAAATATGCCCAGGAAAAGCAGAAAGAAGAAGGCCGGTTATCCCTCTGTTGAGGAGGAGGCAGCCGTTTCACAGAGAGATCTTCCTTCAAGTTTACACGTCTTGGAGAAGCAGCCTCTGAGCCAAGGTCAGTTTCACCATTTTCTGTTTTTACAGACTCTCAAGCTGATGCCCCAGTTGTAACTTCTGCTCATGGGGATCAGGCTGATTATGAGAGGTTTGGTGCTAGACCTAAGGCTTCACTAGGGAAGGAAGTGAGCTATTATCCTCCAAGCCCTGGGCAAACTGTGCATGAGAAGACTCTGCAAAGTTATTATGAACAAATTGAAATTTTAGAGAAGGATCTGCTAAACGCAAAGTTGTGTGCAGCATGGTATGAAAAGCATGGGAGAACCTCTGCTGGCATTCAGTTTTCAGAATTGGCCATTTTGCCTCCCTCTTCACAAGCAAAGCCACACCCACAAGGGATCGCCATTTTGCCTTCTTCCTCAAAGACAGAGGCACGCCCACAGTGGAATCTTGTGTCAGACGAATGGGAGCCTGACTGTCTTCTGTGTCAAATGACACATGAGGATACAATGGTGCCTGAATCCAATGTTATAGCACCATCTGATTGTGAATCTGTTTTACAAGGTGCATTTCAAAGAATGCAGAATGCATGTTCACAGATATCCCTTAAGCAGGCATCGCTTCAAGCTGCCACACCTCCTCATTCATTGAGAGCTTCAGCTAGAATGCCTATTAATACTGCTACTATTAAAGTTCCTGTCTCAGATGGAGCACAGCAGCCTTCACCCCAAGTGCAGCCTCCACTGGTTCCTCAAATACAAAGGCCAGTGCTGACTGCAGGCCAACTTAATGTAGCAGCTCAAGCATCAGCACCTTCTGCTGGCCAGGGTGGCATTGCAGCTCAAGTACAGCCACCCCCAGCACCAGTACCTGTAGCAGCTTCAGTGCAACTGCCGCAGGCCCTGGCACAGGGGCCACTGGTGCCCCCTGCAGGCCAAGTCCCAATTGCACAACCTGCATAGCCAGTACCCCAATTGCATGTTCCTCATCAGGCACCCTCTATTGTACCACTGGCTGGTGATTCAAAACTGAAGCGGTCAGGACAGAATTACAGGGCATGGGTCAGTGAAGTTGGACTTTTGCTTCGTAGAGAAGGTACCCATGTGATGGTGTTTAATCCTCCTGCCCAGCCATGGCCTCCTAACATATGGGACTTGAATAATAGAGCATGCACAACGTTATTGATGTCCATGGACACTGAATTGCAGCTCACTTTTTCACAAGACGCAACTGCCCAACAAATTTGGGCTCAATTAGAAGCATGCTACCGGCCTACGTCCATTGAGTCTACATGTTTGCTTTTGTCTGAGGTCCATGGTTCTAGATTAAAACCTGGTGAGCATATTGGAGAACACTTAACTAAAATGAAAGGAATAAGAAAAGAACTGGGTGAAAGAGGCTATCCTATTGATGACTTTCAAATGATCAGCATTATCATTAACTCTTTGAATTATGAATGGAAAGATGCTATTTCTAAGATTAATCAAGTGCCTATTGCTCAACGCACAGTGGATCATGTATGCAGGATTTTAACCGAAGAAGAGGCACTTATGCAAGCTGCGCCACATTTAAGGGAACCACCTGCATCAAAAGCTTCAGCGAGGCGTTCCTTCCGTGGAAGGGCCTACGTTCCAAGGATGCCAAGATGCTACAACTGCAATCGTGTGGGACATGCCACCCGGGATTGTCCCCAACGGTTTCCAGCGCCCGCCATGTACCAGCCCAGAGGAACAGATTCCAGAGGAGGCAGAGGTAGAGGCGGACGACAAGGTCGTGGTCGTGGTCCCAGGCGTGATCCTCAAGCTTCACTTGCCACATTGGTTGTAACCAACGATCCACAGCCTCAACCAGAGTATGACAGATGCCTACTTTGGACTTTGGACAGCGGAGCAGCATTACATGTTACCTACAGAAAAGAGCTTTACACAGAGATGCACGAGCCTGAACCTGAACTTCGTGAACTGTGTTCTTTTTCAAATCATCCTGTTCAGGTCATGGGAAAAGGAACTGTTTATATTGAAGAGCTCGGTGCATTCATTCCCGATGTTTACTACGTTCCGTCTGCCAGTAGTAATTTGCTTAGTCAGAGTCACTTGTCTAGGGTGTCAAAATTCCAGGTACACCATCTCGAAAAAGCAAGTTATGTAGTTAAAGATGGAGATATTGTTGCTGAAACCATGTTGATTGGTGGTGTTTATTACTTAAAACCAAAGTCTAAGCCGCAAGAGCAGGCAAGTATACAAGCTCCAACAAGGAAGAGCACAGGCCCAGTGAGAGATGTCCCAGAGAGAGATCCTGTTGCTACTCCAAAGGCTCCTAAAGCCAATAAAAGGACAAATAAAACACAGGTTGCTTACAGCAAGCCTGAGGTTCCTAATAAAAATGCTAATGTTGAGAATTCACTAACAGGTAAACCTTTGCATTCCAGGTGTATCCATAAGTGGCATAGAAGATTGGGTCATGCCAGTTTCCATGTTCTGAAGAAGATGCCAGAGTTCGCAAGAGGTTTGGATCTAAAGGGGTGTAAGGTGTTTTTGGACTGTGCTGTCTGCAAGAAAGCCAAATCTAAAGCAGCAGCAATTCCAAAATGCGCTACACGCCTGTCAACACGCATTTTTGATTTGGTACACACTGACATAGTGGGTCCTTTTGCACCAACAATTGGTGGTAAAAGATATTTCTTGACAATTGTTGATAATTACTCTAGATATAGTTATGTATTTCCTATGAGAGAAAAATCTGAGACCTTTCAGATCTTTAAAGACTTTGCCAATCTTGTCTATACCCAATTCAAAGTCAGCATTGCCAGAATTCAGAGTGATCGTGGTGCTGAATTCATGTCTCAGCATTTCCAGGACTGGATGCGTAAGAGTGGGATACTACACCAGACCTCAGCTCCTTACACTCCAGCTCAGAATGGAGTGGCAGAACGCAGAAATGGAGTTCTGCAAACCATGATGCGTTGCCTTCTTGAAGATGCTAACCTCAGTCTTCCATACTGGGGTGAAGCTATCAAATATGCTAACCATATCATCAACCGCACTTGGAGTAGTGTGATAAATCAGACCCCTTATTTCATGTTATATGGACACAAGCCTGACCTCTCACGTCTCCATATTTTTGGTTCCTATGCTATGGTCAATATTCCTTTAGCCCAAAGAAAGAAAGGGGGTCCTGCAGCAAAAAGGATGAGATTTATGGGCATTGATGATAATTCAAAATGGAGCAAATACATTGACTCTCATCATGTCGTAGTCATTTCACAATCTGCTATTTTTGAGGAAGATGCTGACTGGTCCAGGATTCATTCTAATGATCCTGGAGTTTATTTTCCTAGAGATGATGCTGCTGACGCCACACAGCCTGATGGTCAAGATGCACAGGTGAATGTTCCTTCCACGAGTTCTTCTCAACCTACTGTTCCGTCTCCGCAAGCCGCCAATGCTGCTGGCGATGAAGACGAGGACGAAATGGAAGAAGAATGGACTGTTGTTCCGAGACGTTCCAAGAGGACCACAAAGGGAATTCCACCAAAACGGTATTCGTGGCAAGTAACGAAAGCACCTTTACCTTTGATATGTAATGTTACACTTCCTCCTGAGACGTTCACACAAATCAAACATCTTCCTGAATCAGAGCAAGATAAATGGTTTGAGGCAATGCAGGCTGAAATGGACAGTCTAAAGAAACTTCAGGTGTTTACGCCTGCAAGCCCTCCAGCAAACAAGAAAGTTATTGGCACTCGATGGGTCTACAGAATTAAAAAGAAGCCGAATGGTGAATCGCTGTACAAGGCCAGACTTGTAGCCCAGGGTTTCGCTCAACGTTATCCTGAGGACTATACAAATACCTATTCGCCCACAGTGCGGACGGAGAGTGTGAAAATCGCCTTAGCCACTGCAACTATCCTTGGCCTAGAAGTTTTCCAGTTTGATGTTGAAACAGCTTATCTACATGCTGATCTTGATGAAGAAATTTATGTTAAAGGTCCTCCAGGTTTCCGACAGCAAGAAGAGGATACTTGGTTTCTACACAAAAGTCTTTATGGTCTGAAACAGTCTGGTTTAATGTGGTACTTATGTCTTTCTGACAAACTAAATTCAATGGGCTTTATTAAGTCCGAAACAGATGAATGCGTGTTTACAAAAAGATCTGATAATAGGTATGAGATAATTCTTGTTTATGTTGATGATATTGTTTATATTGGTCCAAATAAGCAGATGAGTGAATGTTTTGCTAAAGCTTTACAACAGTTTTTCACATTGAGGTCTTTAGGACATATTAACACTTATTTAGGTGTTCAAGTTACCAAAACTCAGAAGGGGTTCAGTCTTACACAGGAAGATAAGATTGAACAACTATTGCATCACTGTAACATGAAGGATGCTAAACCTGTGAGTATACCCATGCAAACTGATTTTCACAACTTGACACATGAACCGAGTCCTGAGTTCGAGGATCAAACACTTTATCACTCAGTCATTGGGTCGCTGCTATATATTAGTAGTTGGACTAGACCTGACATTGCACTTAGTGTTAATCTCCTATCACGACACGTAGGCAAGGCAAAACAGTTTCATTGGACATGTGTTAAGAAATTATTGCGATATCTAAAACACACCAAAGACATGAAGTTATTGTTAGAACCCACACATACTGACTATGCAGAGTTATGTTGTTATGCAGATTCAGATTGGGCAAGTGATAAGAAATCACGTAAAAGCACTTCAGGTTATATGATGTTTTTGAATGGATGTCCTGTTTACTGGCATGTGCGTAAACAGAATTTTGTTTCTTGTTCTTCTACAGAAGCTGAGTATGCTTGTGTTTCAGATGCATGTAATTCTCTAACGTGGTTTGATGCTTTAGTCACAGATATCTGGACACCTCCGATTCAACCAATCACTGTGATGGAGGACAACGAATCTGTGGTTTATATATCTGAGAATCGCTTTACAGGTTCCAGGTCTAGACACATTGACATCCGTTACCAAAATATAAGACAAACAGTTAAACAAGGTTTTGTCAAATTGCAGTATGTGTCTACACATGACCAAATTGCTGATATGCTGAACAAACCACTTCCTACAGCCCAACACGAGTACCTGCG
Organism: Vipera berus; assembly: GCF_964194415.1. NCBI lineage: Eukaryota > Metazoa > Chordata > Lepidosauria > Squamata > Viperidae > Vipera > Vipera berus. The sequence continues at coordinate 206,897,273 of NC_138202.1, forward strand.
CAAGAAGATGTGCCTTATCTGATTTTCTGCTTCGCTGACAAAAGAAGGGGATGTCACTGCGTGTTTTTTTTAGTTTTGCCAGCTTCACTCTTTTTTTAAGTGTACATCTCTTTCTGCTCTGCACCTTATCTTATCTTGTAACCATAGTGACTCTAGCTATGTCCAGCCAATGTTTTGGTTTTAAACTGTTTTGTGCACAGGCCTAAAAAAAAGAGTTCAGTTTCTGTTTTACTTTCTTCTTCTGCCTGACGAGAGAATGTGGTCAGTCTAGGTCTTTTGTTTTCTCATTAAAAGTTTTACTATAGAATATGCCTTGGATTTCTTTTCTTTGATATTGACCATGCAAATGAACCACGGTCCATCCACCTCTGGTCGGACTGTTAATTGTTCTGCGACACTCAGAAACTTGTCCGAATGATAAAACAAGTAGAAGTAGTCCTTGACATTCAGCCACAATTGAGCTGAAAATTTCCATTGCTAAGCGAGGCAGTTGTTAAGTTTTTATGACTTTTTTGCCAGTTTTTAAATGAATCATGCGGTCATTAAGCAAATCTGACTCCCCCCCATTGACTTTGCTTGTCTGAAGCTGTCTGGGAAAGTTACAAAAAGTAATCACATGACCCCAGGACAGTGCAACTGTCATAAATACATGCCAGTTGCCACACACCTAAATCTTGATCACATGACCATGGGATGCTGCAACAGTTGTAAGTGTGAAAACTGGTCATAAGTCACTTTTTTCAGTGCCGTTGTAACTTTGAACATTTGTTAAACAAGGGGTTGCAAGTCAAGACTATCTGTATCACCATACCTCAGGTACATCATGATGCAGACTCCACACCTTATGTGTATGCTATGTGTACCATAACATATTGTACATACAACAGGAATTGCACTACGGGACTTATTTTATCATCTACTACGCCTTCCCCCAGTGCAGAGGTAGGCAACCTTGGCTATTTTATGACTCGTGGACTACAACTCCCAGAATTCCTGAGCCAGCCTGGCTCAGGAATTCTGGGAGTTGAAGTCCACGAGTCATAAAAGAGCCAAGGTTGCCTACCCCTGCACTAGTGGATGTCCATGATGTGCATTCATTGTTGACTCCACATATTGTTTGACCACAGGTATAATTCTTAAATTCCTGTTCCCACTACAGCTCATTTCCATGTTTCTCTTAATGTATCCAACTTCACTTCTATATAAGAAAAGCAGTAGAAACAAGCTCTTATTTCTGAGACATTTTTGCTCTTTTCCCCACAAACATACTACCAACTACTTTTCTACAAAAATTCATCTACATAATATAGTTTTCTGCTACTTTTATATCACCTGGAATTGTTTGTTTTCCTTTACTTGGTCTTTGATACATCGTTTTTTTCAGAGCCACCCTTTTCATTGCATCATTCTATCTATCTCACATTTGCTGCAAATTATTTGGTGATAGGACACATCTTCTTGGTTCAGAACACCACACACCTAATGTCATTCAATGACATCTTTAAATCTTTTAGACTTATCCCTAAATGAATTTAAAAACTGGGGATATGTTATATCCTTGTCTTCTTCTTTAATGCTGAATCTTTCAGGAAGCTTTCTATGACGCTCCCATGTGCTTTAGTTCTATTATATTCTGCTCTTATATTCAGCAACACCCTTCAACTCTTTACATAAAATGTTCTACAATTCAAACCTGTTCACTTTATCATACCCTTTGTTAGATACTGGGTTCGTTGCTTCAATTACAAGACGAGGCGAGTGAGTTAGACTCGGCAGGGTGGATGCCGTCAGCATCTATATGGAAGCCCAAGAACTCTGTTGAAGGGACTCCAATACTGCACTTATTCTTTTTAAGCTTGAGGCCTGCTTCACGCAGCCTTTGAAGAGCGCCTCTAAGCCTCCTTGCTAGCACCTCAGTGGACTCCCCGGTGATGAGCACATCATCAAAATAGGGGCAAACCCCCAGAATGCCCTTGAGCATCCATTCCATAATGCCCTGAAAAATGCCCAGGGCTACACTGACCCCGAATTGCAGGCGCTTTACTTTAAACGCCCCCTGTGGGTTACAATTGTCTGTGCCGCAGCTGTGGCCTCATCAACAGGAAGCTGTTGGTAGACCTGAGCCAAATCTAATTTTGCAAAAATTGTACCGCCTTGCAAAGATGCCAGGATATGGGTTACTACTGGTACTGGCTATGCATGCTGTTTGAGTGCACGGTTAATTGTGCATTTGTAATCGGCACAGATTCTGACCTCCCTGTTGGCTTTTAATGACGTTGCTATTGGGGTCTCCCATTCACCCCCATCTACTGGCTGCAGTATGCCTTGTTCAACAAGTTTATTTAACTCAGCGTCTATCTTGTGCTTGAGATCAAATGGCACGCTACGAGGTTTAATCCTGACCAGCACTACAGTAAGATCTAGTTTAAATGTGATTGGCGGGCCCATGTACGTCCCCAGAGCTGAATCAAACACATCTGCAAACTCTTTGCATACTGTCGCTAGACTTGCGACTTGTGTCCGGTTGATTGCGGTTACTTGGATGCCTAGTGCATCAAACCAATCGAGCCCGATCAGGCTCGTTCGCTGAACCCCTACTACGACAATGTCCAGGTGCCCAGAAAACCCCTTAAATTTAACGGCTAGCATGGCCTCACCATTGACTATGACTCTGGCAGTCTGGAAATCAGTTAGTATAATGTCAGAAGGCCTCAGCTTGGCCCATTTCTTACTGCGATTTCAGATGAAATTAAATGTCTCAAGTGAAATGATGGATATGGTGGAGCCCGTGTCCAGCTCCATCTTGCAGGGGAACCCTTGCAATTCCACCTGAAGTCTAAACTTCAGCTTAATAGGGCGGCGAGCTCCTGTATGGCAAATGCTTTTGCAGCTGGAGCAAAAAACCCCACGCATACTGTCCCAGGGCCCCAGTACCTCTCCTGCTCAGAATGTCTGACTGGCGATTCGATGGCCGGTCTCTCTGGTGACCTCTGCAGATGGATGTGATATGGCCAGTCTTTCGGCAGGCCCGGCACGTTGCTGTCCGGAACCTACAGTCCAAACACTGGTGGCAGCCGCCACACCCTGGGCACCTAAAGAAGAGATATGCCTTGTAAGTTGCCTATTGTTTTTTTTATTGAAAAGTTTTACAATACATTTTATCTTTAACAATCCCCCCCCTCCCTCCACCCAGTTGCCTATTGTTGTCTGTTGCTGTGATGCTGTTGGTCATTGTGTCTTTGTAGCTTGTCGACTTCTGTGTCATCTTCGGGGTCTTCTGTGTGCTCGATGTACTCGTGGTGGACGGCTTCCTTGTGCTATGCTGTTTTGGCAGGCCGCATGGCTCGTACAGCCCCACTGGTGGCTTCGTCCACCATGATTTCTTTCAGTGTGTCTGGAAACGACAGAGTCTCTCTGGCGAAGAGTTTTTATTTATTTTATTTTATTTATTTATTTTATTAGATTTATATACCGCCCTTTCCCGAAGGACTCAGGGCGGTTTACAGGGTATTTAAAACCAAACCAATACAAAAGTTAAAAACAATTTAAAAAGATTAAATCATCCCTAAAAAATAAAAACCCAGTTAAAAATTCTCAGCCTGGGCCGGAGAGCTCAAAGAGCCAGGTCTTCAGGTCCTGGCGAAAAGAACGAAGGTCGGGGGCAGTCCTAAGCTCCACGGGCAGCTGGTTCCAGAGGGCAGGCGCACCCACAGAGAAGGCCCTCCCCCTGGGTGTTATCCGCTGTAACTCTTGATTCTGGAGACCGCAGACAAGTCGGTCTCATAGTCTCTCCTCGACATCGGAGAACTGGCACAGGCATGCAGCCTGCCTCAAGGCTGCTATGAATTCCAACACTGTTTTACCTGGTTACTGAACTCTCTGTTCAGATGCATGGCGCCAAGCGATTACCGATAGCTTGGGTTGAAAGTGGTCTCCAAGCTTCTTCTTCACATCTGCGAACGTTATGGACTCCAATGGCGTCGGTGTGAACAAGTTCTCTGCGATGTTGAACGTGGCTGGGCTGCATACACACAGGAGTGTAGTAGCCTTCAGGCCATCCTCGGCAACTTGATTCGCGCGAAGATTGTTCTCGACCCTGGATAGATACGAGGACCATCTTTCTGGGTGAGCTATGTCAAATTCTTCCAGCTTTCCAACCCTGGCCATTTCTGCTGGTCTTCGTGGCTGGTGCTCATTATCTTCATGTCCTGCTCCTCCGTGGCCCAGGGACTGGTCCTCTGGGCACGTGGTCACTAGCATGGCTGTACTAGGCTGACCGTAGGGGGGGAAATTGCTTTTCCTGCCAGGCGTGTTCGGCCTCTCCCCTAGTGACTCTTCAGCTCAGTTGGAGGAGCAGGATCCCATCCTTGTCGCCAGTGTTAGATATTGGGTTTATTGCTTCAATGACGAGACGAAGTGAGTGAGTTCAGCAAAGATCATTGTTTATTGCTTGCACAAACTGAACTGAGAGACAGGGCTGCAAATGCAGCAATTTATATCCTGGCCTCTAGGTGGCGGCCAATAGGTTTAAAGCAACCTAATAAGCAGGCATATACATAGAATGAAGGCTACTGCTAAGCTTGTAAGCCGCCCTGAGTCTTCGGAGAAGGGCGGGATATAAATGGAATTAAAATAAATAAATAATAAATAATATTGCCACCCTAGAGGCAGCCAATGGCAGCGCTGGAGATGGGTTGTCTGAGGAGCTGGGAGCCATTAGCCAGCTTCCCTGCTTGAGCAACTCACGTGATTAACTCACGTGATATTCCTTTAGCAAGACAAAGCCCAATACATTACACCCTTTCTCTAATTCAACAGGCTTCCTTTCTCGTACTAAAACATTTCTCAATGACCTTTGGGAGAGCATAAATCTTAACTGTACAACAGGCTACCTATCACAAAGCTGCACGGTGTCTCCCAGATTTTGCTCACTCTTCCCTTCTCCTACCCTTCAGATTAGAGTTCTGTGAAACGTTTTCCCAGGAGCACTTAATCAACTAACCCCCCTGTAGGCTTTGCATTTTTCCCCTGCCTTTCCTTTTATATAATGAAACAGCATCCTTCTAATCCAGTCTACAAATACATATTTTCTCCCTCAACCGCTTTCTTCTCTTCATCCTTCCACCAATCATCTTTTTTCATACTTGCCATTATAAATCCAAACATTTCTCTGGCACACTGGAATACAATTCTTTGGAAGCAGTTCCAAGTGGCTTCTATATCCTTACTCCTTACACCTACTTTATGTTCACTCTGCTAGAGAATTTCTTCTTCTTATTCCTCCTCCTCCACCACCACCGCCACCACCACCATCACTACTTCTTCTTCTTCTTCTTCTTCTTCTTCTTCTTCTTCTTCTTCTTCTTCTTCTTCTTCTTCTTCTTCTTCTTCTTCTTCTTCTTCTTCTTCTTCTTCTTCTTCTTCTTCTTCTTCTCCTCCTCCTCCTCCTCCTCCTCCTCCTCCTCCTCCTCCTCCTTCTTCTTCTTCTTCTTCCTCCTCCTCCTCCTCCTCCTCCTCCTCCTCCTCCTCCTCCTTCTTCATATTTTATGACATCCTTTAATTCTTTTTATTCACAATTAAATCTTATGTCTTTACTTTCCTACTTGTATTCACCAACATGTAGGCACAATAAAAAAATGCAATAAAAATGATATTGTGACACCACAAGGCAAATGTCTGCACTTTTGTAATTGCTTTATGATGGCACATTCAGCTATGTAGAACTGGCTTTGTAATGTCATGCCATTCATCTGTTCCAGACTTTCTCAATCTCAGCAACTTTAAGATGTGTGGACTTCAGCTCCCAGAATTTCTCAGCCAGCTGTGCCGCATGAAGAATTCTGGGAGCTGAAGTCCACATATCTTAAAGTTGTGGATGTTGAGAAACACTGGTCTACTTATTTTGACAAAACTGCTGGAATGAGGAATCCATTACAAAATGCTGTTGGGAAACAGTGGGATATGGTGGGAAGAATCAGAGAAGCATGAGATTAAGCTCCTCTTTCTGACTGTGGCTTTATCTTTCAAGGGCCCTCAGTCCACACTGATGCCATAATGAATAATGAAAATAATGTGTATAGGAGTGTGAATATAGTGTTTTTCCCCCTGTAGTTCTTTAAAGCAACTGTGTCATTTCTAAGGCTTACACAGCTACTGCTTCGAACATTTGCCACCTTTGTTTTTTGAGTGTGGGGGGGAATTGAGTTCAAAGTGTCAATTATGAAACTTCTGGAGAATTTAAAACAATTAGTTGAACTCATACATCAAACCTGACTGTGCCTGACCTTTCATTAGATTTCTTTTTATGCAGCTTACAAGTCACTGAGCTTTGAGTGATGTAGTTTCCACCAGTACATGAAATGCCTCTGACATTAGTATCTTTTTCTCCTTCTTCTTTATTGTTTGAAGAGTATCTCAACCTCTGCCTACCAGTAAGTACCTTCTTAGGGCAATGCAGCATCAAGAAGGTGAAAGAACATTGAATCCCAAGCATCAAATGTGTGAGCTGCTTCTCAGGTAAGAAGCATGACATTATTTTGATATTTTTTTCTGTTCACAGAGGCCAAACCAAATGAAATAGTCACACTGAATATGCATGTATGAATTTCTCACCCTGTTGTGGAGGCAGTTTTTCTGACATTTTGAATGAAACCTTTTTCATTTTTATGCTTTCACAAATATGTGGTATATTTCATGGAGACAAAAGAACTGAAAGCCATTGCTAAGGATTTTAATATCAGAAATACTAAAAGCATTAGAAGCAGTAGAAAACTGATTACAGTGAAAACATACTTATTTTAATCAGTTTTCTAAAGCTGATAACTGGTTGGCCTGGTGGCTGAATATATATATATATATATATATATATATATATATATATATATATATATATATATATATGTATGTATGTATGTATGTATGTATGTATGTATGTATGTATGTATATATATATATATATATATATATATATATATATATATATATATATATATATATATATATATATATGTGTAAATTACTAACAAAGAATTAAAGGGAAACTGAGATGCATTTCTGACTCCTTAGTCGTCCTCAGTCAGCTATACCCTTCTGAGATTCGAACCTGGGCTGATTGCATACAAGGCAGTGTTATTTGCCTCTAAGCCACAAGGTCCCTCTCGCTCTGTTAGCTTTTTTTCTGCAAGGGAAGATATGTTTCAAATGTTAACTATTTAGATTATCGTTATAAGGTAATCTAAATAGTTAACATTTGAAACATATCTTCCCTTGCAGAAAAAAAGCTAACAGAGCGAGAGGGACCTTGTGGCTTAGAGGCAAATAACACTGCCTTGTATGCAATCAGCCCAGGTTCGAATCTCAGAAGGGTATAGCTGACTGAGGACAACTAAGGAGTCAGAAATGCATCTCAGTTTCCCTTTAATTCTTTGTTAGTAATTTACACAAATATATGAATTGTCCGGTGTGACTACTGCCTGTTTGATAGCCTTCAAGATAGGCTGAAAACAGGAAATAAAGATTTGCCCCATGTTTGGGGCCTAGCAAGGTAATCTAAATAGTTAACATTTGAAACATATATATATATATATATATATATCGTATATACTTGAGTATAAGCCGACTCGAATATAAGCCGAGACCCCCAATTTTACCCCCCCAAAATGGAAAAAAGTTAGTGACTCGAGTATAAGCCGAGGCTGGGAAATGCAGCAGCTCACCTTATGCTCCTCTCCAGAGATCTCCCCTCAGCAGCGGCTGGCAAAGTAGCTCGCATGCGAAACAAGCCTGGCAGAGGAGCCGGAGCGGTGAGCAGAGGCGCCCGGCCCAGATCCTGCAAGGCCCGGCCGAGACGCGCCCCCAGCAGCGGAGCTGCTCCGGCTCCTCTGCCGGGCTTGTTTTGCATGTGAGCTACTTTGCCTGACGCTGCTGGGGTCGCGTCTCGGCCGGGGCCTTGCAGGATCCGGCCCGGGCGCCTCTGCTCGCCCTCAGCAGCACCTGGCCCGGAATCACATGCGAAACAAGCCCGGCAGAGGAGCCGGAGCGGCGAGCAAAGACGCCCGCCCGGATCCTGCAAGGCCCCGGCCGAGACGCACCCCCAGCAACGGAGCCGCTCCGGCTCCTCTGCCGGGCTTGTTTTGCATGTGAGCTACTTTGCCTGACACTGCTGGGGTCGCGTCTCGGCCGGGGCCTTGCAGGATCCGGCCCGGGCGCCTCTGCTCGCCCTCAGCAGCACCTGGCCCGGAATCACATGCGAAACAAGCCCGGCAGAGGAGCCGGAGCGGCGAGCAAAGACGCCCGCCCGGATCCTGCAAGGCCCCGGCCGAGACGCACCCCCAGCAACGGAGCCGCTCCGGCTCCTCTGCCGGGCTTGTTTTGCATGTGAGCTACTTTGCCTGACGCTGAGAAGACCCGCTTGGGCACTCGGGTTGGTGTCAGTCTCCGCAGGCCCTTCTCGTTTCCAGGAATGTCAAGCGCGCTTGGCTCCCCACCCCCACGGCAGGGCAGGGCAGGGCAGAGACTTGCTCGCCCTTCTGACGGCCCTGAAGAGAAACGAAGGGCTTGCAAACTCCCCGCGAGAAGCTGGGCGAAGTGCGCGGCTGGGCGAGTGTGTGCCTGCGCGCGTATTTACGAAAGAAACGCTCCGAGAGTTCTTCTTTCTCCGCCCCCTTGGGGGGAACTCTAGCTCGGGCTCGCTCGCGCGCAATTCTCTCTCTCTCTCTCTCTCTCCGCCGTGGCGATGGTGGGGCGCCAAGGTAACCTGAGAACGCGGCAGGGAAGAGCCATATTTAACTACCCTGTTCCCTGCTTTCCGTGTGGCAGATCCGTATGTGCCAGCTCTCGGGTCTCTGGGGACTGGCGGCTGATTAGGCTGGGCCTTCGGCCGTCCGCAGCTGAGGCGGCGGTGGCGGCGGCGGAATCTGATGCCGAGGCAGCGGGAAAGAGTTTCTCAAAAGCCCCGAGGGCTCCCGAGGAAGGCATTGGGGAGGAGGAGCTTTGCACCTTGGAGACACGATGGAGCCGCTGTGACGGTTACTCCAGAGAGAGTTGCACGAAGCCAAGGCGTCTCTCTTCCTCCTCCTCACCGTTTCCTTTGCTTTTCTTCGTGCTTTTTATTCCTCTGCGGAACTCTGCTGCTGGATTTTTCAGCGACTGCTGTAGCCGCACTCCGGTCGCTCATCGCCGTGAAACTAGACCTTGTTTTTGGTGGTTTTTTTTGTACTTTGGGCTGATCAAATGGAATAAATGGAATAAATAAAAACACTGGCATGTCAAGACACCAGCACAAAGACCAAGGTACAAGCAGCTCTCCTTCAGTCATTATTGAAACATTTGATCAGCCCAAAGTACAAAAAAACCCCCCAAAACAAGGTCTAGTTTCACGGCGATGAGCGACCGGAGTGCCAATCAATTAGTTAACAGACTTCATCAGTTCCAAAATCAAGATCACACCGGCAAGCTTTGTCAGTTGTCACTCGCGGCAGTACAAATACACTAGTACAGAAAGCTGCCGTACACTTTCGGGGGGAGGAAAGAAAAACACAACAACACCGCACGCTTTAAAAGATTGGAGTTTTGCAGCCTTTTTTCTCGGGCCCGTCCGCCACCTTTAACTTAAGGCGGCGCTCTCGATTTCCTGGTGTGTGTGTGTGTGTGTCTGTGTGTTTCTTTCTTATTCCTCCCTTCTCTGGTGGTTGGAAAGGCGTGTGACGCGCTTCGACAACAACTCTGCTGGCTCTCTCGGTGGGAACCTCCCATCCTCTATATACCCCCATTTCGGCTGATTCACAAACTGCTTCCTCCACCCCACCCCACCCCACTTCACCCCCCTTTTTCCAAACATTTTGTTTGCACCTCTGGGCCAAACACGCAACTCCGAAAACGATCCCACCACTGGCAACTCCCTAGCACCGTAGGCAAAAACTAAAGTCGAAGCCACACCTGACAATCGGGGAGGGGAGGGGAGGGGGGGAGGAAGGAGGAAGAAACCAGCGCACCCTTCGCCCTTTTATTGTCGCAATCGAAGAGGCAGAAGAATGCGGGGTGGGGAGGGGAGAGAGAGAGAGAGAGAGAGTAGAAATCCCTATTTTCGGAGCCGAGAAGAGAAGCGCGGCTACAGCAGTCGCTGAAAAATCCAGCAGCAGAGTTCCGCAGAGGAATAAAAAGCACGAAGAAAAGCAAAGGAAACGGTGAGGAGGAGGAAGAGAGACGCCTTGGCTTCGTGCAACTCTCTCTGGAGTAACCGTCACAGCGGCTCCATTGTGTCTCCAAGGTGCAAAGCTTCTCCTCCCCAATGCCTTCCTCGGGAGCCCTCGGGGCTTTTGAGAAACTCTTTCCCGCTGCCTCGGCATCAGATTCCGCCGCCGCCACCGCCGCCTCAGCTGCAGACGGCCGAAGGCCCAGCCTAATCAGCCGCCAGTCCCCAGAGACCCGAGAGCTGGCACATACGGGTCTGCCACACGGAAAGCAGGGAACAGGGTAGTTAAATATGGCTCTTCCCTGCCGTGTTCTCAGGTTACCTTGGCTCCCCACCATCACCACGGCGGAGAGAGAGAGAGAGAGAGAGAGAGAATTGCGCGCGAGCGAGCCCGAGCTAGAGTTCCCCCCAAGGGGGCGGAGAAAGAAGAACTCTCGGAGCGTTTCTTTCGTAAATACGCGCGCAGGCACACACTCGCCCAGCCGCGCACTTCGCCCAGCTTCTCGCGGGGAGTTTGCAAGCCCTTCGTTTCTCTTCAGGGCCGTCAGAAGGGCGAGCAAGTCTCTGCCATGCCCTGCCCTGCCGTGGGGGTGGGAAGCCAAGCGCGCTTGACGTTCCTGGAAACGAGAAGGGCCTGCGGAGACTGACATCAACCCGAGTGCCCAAGCGGGTCTTCTCAGCGTCAGGCAAAGTAGCTCACATGCAAAACAAGCCCGGCAGAGGAGCTGGAGCGGCTCCGTTGCTGGGGGTGCGTCTCGGCCGGGGCCTTGCAGGATCCGGGCGGGCGTCTTTACTCGCCGCTCCGGCTCCTCTGCCGGGCTTGTTTCGCATGTGATTCCGGGCCAGGTGCTGCTGAGGGCGAGCAGAGGCGCCCGGGCCAGATCCTGCAAGGCCCCGGCCGAGACGCGACCCCAGCAGCGTCAGGCAAAGTAGCTCACATGCAAAACAAGCCCGGCAGAGGAGCCGGAGCAGCTCCGCTGCTGGGGGCGCGTCTCGGCCGGGCCTTGCAGGATCTGGGCCGGGCGCCTCTGCTCGCCGCTCCGGCTCCTCTGCCGGGCTTGTTTCGCATGTGATTCCGGGCCAGGTGCTGCTGAGGGCGAGCAGAGGTGCCCGGGCCGGATCCTGCAACGCCCCGGCCGAGTTCTTTTTTTTTGTTCACTGGAGTATAAGCCGAAGTGGATTTTTTCAGCCCAAAAAGTGGGCTGAAAAATTCGGCTTATACTCAAGTATATACGGTATGTATATATATATATATATATATATATATATATATATATATATATATATATATATATATATATATATATATATATATATATATATATATATATATATATATATATATATATATATATATATATATATATATATATATATATATATATATATATATATATATATATGGATCTTTGGTCATTCGGGTTTTTCCCCGCGTAGAACTAAAGGTGTAGGAGCAACGTTTCGACGGAATCCCATCCGTCATCATCAGATTGGTGGCTTCAGCTTCCTTCTTCTGGGAGAAGCATGTGGTAGTGGCTGTTTGTTCCTCTTTTTTAAACTGCCAGAGGGGGTGTGTTCTGTGGGTGGAGGTGTGCTCTGATTGGGTGGGGGATTAAGTGTGTTCTGATTGTGTGTGTGTGTGTTTTGAATGGTGGGTGTGTTCTGATTGGGTGGGGGTGTGTTTTGAGTGGATGGGCTGGTCTCAGCTGCCAGCCTTAGACCTGAGCTGGTGAGTTGTGCTGCTTTTGTTCGGCTTCGTGTTTGTGGTGGTGCCATGTTTTTATAGTGGGTGTCAGTTTGCTTATTGTGTGGTTTGGAGGGGTTTAAAGTGGCTGATGTTGCAGCTGTAGTTAGGTTTCTGTTTTGTGGTTGTGCCTCATTATCATTGTGGGTTCAGATTTGCTTTTTGAATGGTTGTGTGGTGGTGATGTCATGTGATGTTATCATGAGTTTGGGTCTGGTATCATTCTTGGTGGTTGGGACTCGTCTGTCAATCAAGGCGGGTTTCCAAATGGCTGGTAGGCGAGATGTATCATCTCGTTTGTTCATGCTGTGGGGGTGTTTTTCTCTCTCAATGGCTTCTCTGATTATTCTGTTGTTAAAATGTTCAATTTTGGCGATAGTTTTGGTTTTTTTAAAATCAATTTCATGTCCCGTGGCTTCAAAGTGTTGGACCAGGGATGAAGTTTGTTCTCCCTTTCTGAGTGAGTTTTTGTGCTCTTCAATGCGTGCACTTATTCTTCTGTTGGTCTGTCTGATGTATGTGGTGGGGCAGGTGGTGCATGGGATTTCGTATACTCCTTGGTTTTCTAAGCCAATTATGTCCTTGGGGTTTCTTAGGATGGTGGATATTTTTCTGTCTGTGTAGAATGCTGTTTTGATGTTGTGTTTTTGGAGGACCTTGCTGATTCTGTCTGTGGTCCCTTTTAAGTATGGGAGGAGGGCTTTGCCATTTTCTTGTTCTCTGTCTTGGGTTTTTGTGGGTGTCTCTCTTCGGATTAAGTTGGTAATCGTGTTTCTTTGGAATCCATTGGCTGTTAGTACATTAGTGAGAGTGTGTAGTTCGGTTTTTTGGTGTTGTTCGTCAGCTAGGTGTTTTGTTCTGGAGATGAGTGTCTTGGCTACGGAGTTGATCTGTGCTGGGTGGTGGTGTGAGAGTGCGTTCAGATAGCGGTTTGTGTGTGTTTTTTTATGGTAGATAGTGTGTCCTAGGGAGCCGTTGGATTTCTTGTAGACTAAGACATCAAGGAAGGGAAGTTGATTGTTAGCTTCTGTTTCCATGGTGAATTGTATTTTGGGGTGTAGGCTATTGAGGTGTGTGAGGAAGTCATCCAGTTTTTCTTTGCCGTGTGGCCAGATTACGAAGGTGTCATCTACGTATCTGAGCCAGAGTTTGGGTTTGTGGTTGGATTTTTCTAGAGCGAGGGTTTCAAAGTGTTCCATGTAGAGGTTTGCGATGACAGGTGAAAGGGGTGATCCCATGGGTGCTCCTTCCATTTGTTTGTATCTTTGTCCAATGTAGATGAAGTATGTGTTAGATAGGCAGTGGTTGGTCAGATCTAGGATGTGTTTTGGGGGGTTGTATTTATTTAGGATAGCTGTCAAGGCTTCTTTGATTGGCACTTGGGTGAAGAGGGATACGACATCGAAGCTCACAAGTAGGTCACAGGGCTGTAAGTTTAGTTTACTTATGATCTCTATGAATTGGAATGAGTTTTGTACGTGTGAGGTGATGGAATTTGCGTAAGGCTGTAGTTGTTTGGCAAGAAATTTGGCTAGATTTTGTAGAGGTGAGCCTATGGAGCTGACTATGGGTCTGAGTGGGGTTCCTTCTTTGTGTATCTTGGGCAGACCATAGAGCTTAGGACATCTGGATGATTTTTCTCTGGGAATGATTGTTTGCTGGATCTCTTCACTGATGGGGGTGGCTTTTATTTTGGATTTTGTGGTTTTTTCCAGGTAGGTGGTGGGATCTGTCTTGAGGAGTTTGTATGTGGAGTCTCGGAGTAGGTTGGATAATTTGGTATGGTAGTCAGATGAGTTCATTACCACCGTGGCGTTGCCTTTGTCTGCTGGCAGAATGATTATGCTGGTGTCATTTTTTAGATTAAGTAGTGCTGTCTGTTCCTCTTTGGGTAAGTTGCTTTTGGGTGGTTTGCTGGTGCAGAGGATGTTGGTAACTTTGAGTCTGATTTTGTTGGCGTCATCAGGGTTAATTTTGGTCAGGCTGGATTCGACTCCGCATATAATGGTTTCCGTGGGAATGTGTTTGGGAGCGACTGCAACATCAGCCACTTTAAACCCCTCCAAACCACACAATAAGCAAACTGACACCCACTATAAAAACATGGCACCACCACAAACACGAAGCCGAACAAAAGCAGCACAACTCACCAGCTCAGGTCTAAGGCTGGCAGCTGAGACCAGCCCATCCACTCAAAACACACCCCCACCCAATCAGAACACACCCACCATTCAAAACACACTCCCACCCAATCAGAACACACTTAATCCCCCACCCAATCAGAGCACACCTCCACCCACAGAACACACCCCCTCTGGCAGTTTAAAAAAGAGGAACAAACAGCCACTACCACATGCTTCTCCCAGAAGAAGGAAGCTGAAGCCACCAATCTGATGATGACGGATGGGATTCTGTCGAAACGTTGCTCCTACACCTTTAGTTCTACGCGGGGAAAAACCCGAATGACCAAAGATTCATATATATATATATATATATATATATATATATATATATATATATATATATATATATATATATTATACACACACACACACACACACACACACACACATACACACACACATACACACACACACATACACACACACACATACACACACACACATACACACACACACATACACACACACATACATATATATATATATATATATGTGAGTTCCTATAGTTTTCTTGGAAGATTTTTCAGAGGTGATTGCCATTGCCTGCTTCCTAGGTCTGAGAGAAAGTGACTGGCCCAAAGTCATCCAACTGGCTTTGTGTCTAAGGCAAGACTAGAACTCACAGTCTCTCTGTTTCTAGGCCAGCGTTTTTAACTACTACACCACAGTGGCTCCATATGGACTCTACTTTTTCTTATTTCACCCCTTGTGGGAAAATAAGTGATTAAACACCAGGTGTGTTTGTGCTTGCCCCATCCACAATGCTACCTAATATGGGAATCGACACATATGGATGTAAACACATATAAAATGCAAGTCTGATACCAGACATGTGTAAGTTGATACAGTACTACCAATAGCAGTCACTATTATGTCACACCCATATCAGTGTGGACTTTGAAATTTTGGGAAAGAAGCTCAAGAACCTGGAACCTTAGGCAGTAAGCTCAATTTTTTTCCCCAGTCAGTAGAATTGATCTTCGAAAGGGAAAAAAAAGGATATAGGTGTCTGGCTATATAAATAATGTTAAGTGAGGGGGGGGAATACAGTTTCTGGAATGGTTGTCTGTGGTTTCTAGATAATAGATTGCAAGCAAGAGATTTTACTCAGCTAAAACCTGGTAAAACTGATCAGAAGGGCTTTAAATGGAATCCTGCGTGTGTCAGAAATCTTGCCTCACGTAAAGTGGATTATAGAATAAAGTGAGAGCTTTGCTTTAATGGGACCTATTAAACCATCTAATAAAAAATTAAGAAGAAGCTCATAAAGTTCATGGCTGTTGTCTGCACACTAATGTTCACAGTACAGGAAATAAATAAGATGAACTTCTAGTTCAGGAAGGCAAATATAATTTAATAGATAATAATCCCCATGACTGAAATATGGCAGTGTTTAAAAGGAACAGAAGTTGTACTGTATAATAAAAGATGATAAAGCTACCTACACCTGCTCAGAAATCCAAATGAATACCTTTGGTAATACTGTAGACACCATCTGAATTAAAAGAAGCGGGGGAACAAATAAATGCAAGACTGTTGTTGTATCCCTTATTAACCGCCCAACCAAGGAGAAGACATGACTGATGTTTTTCAAAAGTGAATTGCAGATTTTGCAAAGAGGCGTAAAATAATATTGATGGGAAAATTCAATTATTCTGACACCTGTTTGAAGTAAAAAAAAACTTTAGTATATGTGGTACCTCCAGGAAACTTATAAATTCTTGGCTTGACTGCAGAGAAAAGCAACAGACAATCAGCTATCCTTGCATTGAAATAGGAAAGACTTAGGGCTCATATGTGCAGCTTGGTTACCCCATTGCTTGATAGTTGTTGTTGTTTTTTTGAGGGGAGAAACAAAGGAGATTTATTCACTCTGCCCCCCTCCTCCCCATCCCAAATTCAAACTCTGGTTGTGTTTTCCTGATGCAGTTTGAAAGCCGTGGTGGCACAGTGGTTAAAGTGCAGTATTGCAGGCTGACTCTGCCAACTGCCAGGAGTTTGATTCTGACCAGGTCAAGGCCAACTCAGCTTTTCATCCTTCTGAGGTCGGTAAAATGAGGACCCAGATTGTTGGGGGCAATATGCGGACTCTGGTAAACTGCTCAGAGGGTGCTGTAACGCAATATGAAGGGGTATATAAGTCTAAGTGATATTGCTATTTTTTTCCTCTTAGATCACTTCGAGGATTCTTATATGTTTAGGCTGGAATGCTTTAATTTCATACAGATTATCTCCAGGTTAATCTCACCATTTTTCTTTTCATCTTGTAAAGTAGTAGGTTTTTGAGAGCTATGGATAAAACGCTACTTTAGAAATTTATATAGGAATGGTAATATCCCAAGAACTAGAACTGCAATGAATGCTGTAAATGAGAGTGGCCCTGAAAAAAATGATGTCAAGGAAACCGTAAATGCTATAACAATGTTGACAAATGATAAGGCTGCAGATGTAGATAGTATAACCGGAGCAATGTTAAAATATGTCATTTGCGGATTGAGTGGCTATGCGATTTATTTAACATGCATATGAGGATTGCACATATCTGACACTGAGAAGAATTCTGTTATTTTCCCCTATGTCAAGAGAAGATACTAAGAACAAAACAAAATCACCCTGAGGATTAGTTTTCCATTAATTTATGGAAATATATTTAGTTGAATTATGATTGAAAGGGTACAAAATGTCAGAATGGGCAACATTTTGGAAGTGCAGTGCAACACTGAGCAGGAAATAAAATAATATATATAATGGGCTCTTGATTATTTGACATTTTTATGAATATGTTTATAAAAAATGCTTGTGGTGATATTAGAGTGTGCTGGGGAGGAGGATATAGGTACTTTTGTATTGTTGGTACCAACATTTATTTATTTGTATCCTGCCTTTATTATTGGTACAAATGACTCAAGGCAGCAAACATATCCAATACACCTTCTTCCTCCTATTTTATCCACAACAACAACCCTGTGAGGTGAGTTGGGCTGAGAGAGAGAGTGACTGGTTCAAGGTTACCCAGCTGGCTTTCATGGGCTAAGGTGGGGCTAGAACCCATGGTCTTCTGCTCTCTAGCCTGGTGTCTTAACCTCTAGGCCAAACTGGCTCCATAAATAATGATATGCTATGCCATGTAAATTGTATGACGCAGTAAGGCATACGGCTCTGAAAATGAATGTATTGTAGATAGCAATAGCAATAGCACTTAGGTTTTATATACCACTTCACAGTGCTTTACAGCCCTCTCTAAGCGGTTTACAGAGTCAGCCTATTGCCCCCAACAAACTGGGTCCTCATTTTATCTACCTCGGAAGGATGGAGGGCTGAGTCAACCTGTCAGGAACTAACACTAGACCGTGGGTAGAGTTTGCCTAGAATACTGCATTCTATCCTCTGTGTTACCAAGGCTCCTGGTATCAGGTTGTGTCAAGAGAGTTGTGTTAAGATAGTTGTACTTGACAAGGAAAATAGAGTAAATGATTGTCAATAAAATAAAATGACTGTATTGAAGACCAAGGCACTTGTGCTTGGTGGCATGGAAAAAAGTTATCAGAAGAAAGGAGGTTGAGAAGTTTAGAAAACAAAAGGCAGTGTACAGTATGATGCATGGTAGAAGCAAGAAGGGTTGTCAGGATAGAAAGGCATGGTGAGATATAAAAGTGTCGGAGTAAATTAGACTTAGCTATGTTTCTTCTTGCTGTTATCTCAGGCCTTTAATATTTTTTCTATTCCCTTTGCCTTTGCCTAGTGCCCCTAATCCTAAAAGGGAATAGCATGATTTATCTGCAGGTAAAGCATTGCAATTGAATATAAATCAGTAGAATGTGGTCACTACAAAAATGATGAATGCAATTTTAGGAGGCAACAACCTGTTATGTATCTCTCTCAGCCTGTTACATGTCTCTCTTAGCCACCAAAAAATTGCCTGCTCTGCTTTCAATAGCACGTGATCATCACTTGCACTCCCATCATGTATTAAGTGTATTTTCCTCAAACATTATGCCTGCTCATTTATATTGGACTATGTGCAGTGGTGGGATTCCACCAGTTGGCACCAGTTCAGTAGAACTGGTAGCTAATTTTTTGTTGCCCAGGCCCAGAATGGACTTCCGGATGCAGCATCTACACGGAGAACCAGTTGTCCACGAATTTGAATCCCACCACTGATTATGTGGCTCACCAGTAGGCAAGCATAAGGTCCAGGGAGGAGTGATTTGAGTCCTTTTTTTACAAGATGTTCAGAGTGGACTATGATCACCTGCTACATCAATTGCCAGGACTTGGATCATCAAAGGCAACCATTTCTATGTCCATTAGAAATTCATATTCTTGAAAGCCACACAAAAAAATCAGAAGAGCTAAAAATCAGGAAATAAAAGGATCACCCTGGTGCTGAGTGGGCAACAGTGCAAGGGCCAGATGGGCCTCCCTGACCAGAATGTCAAGTCCTTCTTTCCAGTCCCCTTTTGTGTTTTCAATCAACAGCAGTAATAAAATAGTTGAGGCTTAGAAAGAAACCCAAGACTTATTGTTCTTATCTTCCTCAACTAAAGCACCATCTCCCTCAAGAAATTCCAGTGTCTCCATCCTTACCACTGGTACCTCGGTTCTGAAAACATCCCACTGCAAGGCCATATACTTCTGAAAGCAGCTCTGAGGTGGTCCAGGTGCACAGAGAGAAAGGAGGAAAAGAGCAAAGGGCCACCTAAACCAGTTGGCAGGAAATACCAGCAGGTGGTAGCAATGCTATCAGCAATACTGTGCAGAAAACTTTGAGCCATTCCTGCTATGGTTTAGAAATGTCATCTGGGAATCAATAAGCTTCAAAGTCCAGCTGTCCAATGGTCACCGTAAATCCCAAAGAATTTATAGCAATGTCACATTGTAAGTGAATAAGCTGACGTTATGATTATATCTGGCTCCAAGCTAGCCAACAGATATATAAGACAGAAATGCTATGATTGTGTCTTTTAAAAAAAAGAGAGGATTTTTTTTAGTATTTCAGGATCCATAGAAATGGAAGAAGGATCCCAGAAATGCATACTTTTCATTTTTAAAGTTATAAGTCAGGATCGTGAGGCTCATTTTAATACACCTAAAAAAATCTGTGGAATCCAGCTGGAGTACAAAAGGAAGAAGAAGCATTTCTTAGAAATGATCCTATAAGGATTCCCCCTTTTTTGTGGGGGGCACTTTCATCTGCAAAACCCCATAGAAAAACACTCATCATATGCACAACATGCACACACATAGAAACAAACACACAAACTGGAAGTGTTTTGTTAGTGTGATTCTTGATCAATTATTATATAGTTGATCTATCTCTGCTCTTGTTGTTAAAAAGCTTGTCATGACAGATAAGATGGAAATAGGAGAGAAAGAAGGGACCCTGGATGCAATTCTATAGCCGGGAACAAAAATGGATGTTTCCAAAATATTGCAGAAAAAGACCAGAGGAACATTTTTGGCATCAAATAAGCAATTAGCATCCACCCCATTAAACAAAGATTCAGTTAGAAGGAAGATCAAAGCTTTAGGGACAGCCTTCCTTAATGTACTCACTGATAAATGAGGGCCAGATACAAATATCCAGTTTCCAAGATTCTGTAACTGAACAGCTTTCTTATTATCCTAAACTTGCCTACTCTAGATTTGTGATGATCTTGTTTTCTTGGTTGGGAGCTGCTGTAAAGGGCTTGACAGACTGTGTGGGAAGTAACTCTGTTAGTAAGCAACACACTTCTGCATTTAGAAACTTCCTTCTGTGGTTCCTTGTCAATATAAACCAGCCAACTTCTAGGATTTCATCCCATTGTAATGATTTCTTATCACAATATCCCTAATAATAATAGAGATAAACAAAAAGAGTACGTAATGAAAAGATCTAAACTAAATATTTGTTTGAGTTTAAAGGCTTTTTTCATTTTTACTAAAGTATTCATACAATTATAGGTACAGTAAGTTAAACCCAAAAAAGATGCAGTAAATCATTATCTTAATATTGACAGAGGAAAAGTTGACATTTGTTGCTGGCAGTTCTGCTTTAAAAGGCTCGGCAGGGGGAGAAAAAAGTTGTTGAGTGAAATATAAGTCTTCTGACTAAATTAGAGAGATCTCTGAAAGGTTCTGGCAGGGAAATTTATAAAATGAAATTCAAAATCTAATCCACTATAGAGACCACCGTAATTACATCAGGTTTTAAAATGTGACAGACTGCTTGTAAAGAACTTTGGAGAGCTAGAAAACATGCCGATGTGTGTGTGTTTATGTGTGTGTGTGTGTTTATACAATAGTGAGAATTTAATAGTCTTGGCAAGGAGAACAGTTTCTACAATGAGTTTTCTTGTTGCTTCTTCTGTCATTCATAATTGCAACAACAGGAGAGATCAGAAGGATACCATAGCTTAAGAGAGAAGGCCTAACCCATTCCCACCTCCTCATATGTTGCCTTTCTAATTCAGCTGAAATGGCAGTCAGTGATAATCACTGCTGCTTGATTAATGACAAAGAAGCACTCAGTTCTGTGCATATGTAGAGGAAAAACAAACTCTTCAATGGGAGAATGACTTTGCCTTACAGAAAGCTAGGTAGAAAATGTGTTAAGAAAAATACAGGTCTGCTGTAGTGGCAAATATCTGTAGCTCAGGTGTAGGATGAGGGTGGAGGTTTGTTCTCTGAGCTTGTGGATTGATTTCCAAACATTTCATTACCTAGCCTGGTAATGAAACATTTGGAAACCAATCCACAAGCTCGGAGAACGAACCTCCGCCCTCAAAAATACAGATCTGTCCATTGATGTGAAGATTAGGGAGCAGTGCTCAGCAGGAGTGAATTTGGCAAACTTTATATATTTTTTTCTCACACAAAAATGATGTCCTTTATATAAGAGATGGAGAACATGTCACCTTCTGGATCTTGTAGAACTCCAACTCCCAGCATGCTTCACACTGGAACATCAGTGAAGTATAGTTCAGCAACATCAGGGGGGCTGCAGGTTCTCCTCTCCCCCCCCCCCCACACACACATCTTTTTTTTGTTTTTACAGAGGCATTGTTCTTTTTTAAAAAAGCACAAAAATGCACTGGGGCTGGTAATGGAGAGATGAAGTCATAAAGCCCGGTGGCTGAGCCAATAGGGCTGTTCCCTCATTCACAAGCCTCCCTCTGTGGTGATGACAAGTAGGTGCTGGGCGGGGATGTGCATTCAGTTGCATAACTGATGGCACATTTCATTGGAAGTAGCGCAGGGCAGAGCAGATGAGTGCCATATGTTTCTAAGGTCAGGGCTGGAGATGGCATTCACCCACTCTGTTCAGCGGGATGCATTTGAGCATTTACCTGAAAGCGGATACCACCTCTTCAGTTTCTGAGCCGTGGGGTTATGCCCGCCTCTGTGTGCAGAAGCCTGGCACAGATGTAGTTGCTTTGATGACCCGTTCCCTGATTCTACATTCAGAGGGAGTGTTCCAGCAAGCCTCATTTAGTGACCTCCTTGTGTGCCTGAATAGGATTAGTTATAGGGACATAATTAGCTATCCTGTTCACTAGGTGATTCCCGATAGGCTAGAATTATTCCGCAAAGGAGAATAATGACAAAGGCGCTAGAGCTGTAGCATCTCAGTGTTATCAACCCCCACATACATAAATCAGAAAGAGACAGTAAGGTGAAAGATTTCAAGGGACTTCTCACATCCTGCACAAGCTCATTTTTCATGTCTTTAAAAATAAAATAAAATTGGGAGCAATGCTCACAAGTCGTTCAGGCAGAAGAAACAGATGAGAGCACAGAGCAGCAGCAGATGGGTCTAGGGAAGAAGGAGGCACCCAAGGACCTGTTCTACGCACGCTTGATTGCTTCACACGAATGTCTGTGCAAAGCAGGCATACAAAGCAGCCCCCAGTTTCCAAAGCTAATTAGCACCCGGAAGGGACGCTGAGAACAAAGGCGCTCTGATTTTTATCCTCAGCACCATGCCACCCCCACCCCAAAACGGAGGAAAAGCTCTACCCCTGCTTTTCAGAAGTGGAGCTTCTGTTCTTGCCACCTTTCCTGCTCGAAAGATAGTTAACTCTCACCACTCCACACTTGTAGAGCTCTGCTGCTTTCCAGATTGTCACAGCTGAAGCTCTCAGAGGGACACCAGGAGCGAGGAATGAAGCTAAATAGCAGGACTGTCGCCATGCAGGCAGCGTGAGAATCCTGGAACACACCAGCACCAGGGAGCTTTTCTTGTTCTTCCTGCTGGGAGGATGGCGTAGCTCAGCTGGGTGAACAGAGCTAATTCAAACCGATTGATTCATCACCACATCAGAATATGTTCCAGATTGCAACCACGCAGCCTCTTTTTGCGGGCCACTGCATGGAGGGGTGTGTGTGTGTAAGTTTTCCCTCCCAAGTTTTCGCTCCAAGTTCTTAGCTTAATGGTTATTGAGGTTGAAGTTACAATCCCTTCTGGTCTACAGGAAAATCAGGTACCAATAACTAAGGCCATTATTCCTGTCTAGGCTTCCCAGAGATTTTGGACATGAACATCCATAATCCTTAGGCAGTATGACTAGGAACTATAGGAGTGGGAATCTAGCAATTTTGAGGACCTGAGATTATAGAAAGATGAGCTAGATATTTTTGCATCCCATATAAACCTCTCCATTTGGGAACAAGCAAGATAGCTGAGTTGAAAGTATTGCTTTAAGCTGATCTTCTCCAATGAGTTGTGGACTCCTCTCATTTTTTTAGCCATGTTGCTTGGGAGCACGTAGTCCAACATATCTGGAGAATTGCAGGCCGAAGAAAACTTAGTGGATTGAATTCAGTTTCTTTCTTTTTAAAAAAACTTTTTATTAGTTCTTCTTCCTTTACATACATACGTTAATTTTTCAACCAGTGTGCAGTCTGGGTTCAAAAACGCTAATACATAATCAAATCCTACTCTTTGGTTCTTTCCTCTAGCCATTTGTAGAATAATTTCCAGCTTTGGTAGTATTCTGTTTCTTCTTTATCTTTCAGTCTCATAGTTATTTTTTTTTTTAATTTTAATCCCATTTATATCCCGCCCTTCTCCGAAGACTCAGGGCGGCTTACAAGCTTAGCAGTAGCCTTCATTCTATGTATATGCCTGCTTGTTAGGGCTTTCACACACACACCCCAAGCGGCATTATTACAAAGTCAGCTTAATTGTCCCCAACAATCTGGGTCCTCATTTTACCTACCTCGGAAGGATGGAAGGCTGAGTCAACCTTGAGCCTGGTGGGACGCGAACCTGCACTAACTGCAGGCAGCTGGTGTTACTTAAGGAGGCATTAGCCCACTGCTCCACCAAGGCTCTTAGTCTGTCCATCTCAGCGCATTCCAATATTTTTAAAATTACTTCTTCCTCTGGTGGTATTCTTTCATTTTTCCAATATTGCGTGAAAGTTATTCTTGCTGCTGTTGTAATATGTAGAACCAAATATAAACTTTGCTTATTAATCTTTTCTGGTATTATACCTAATAGGAAAAAAAAATTCAGGATTAAATATTACATGTTCTCCCAACATTTTTTGTAACCAAGCATGTATTTTTTTCCAATAAGCCTTTGCTTTATCACATGTCCACCAGATATGATAATATGTGCCTGAATTATGTTTACATTTCCAACATCTATCTGACATATTTTTAAACACTTTTGCTAATCTTACACAGTTTCTTGCTGTGTGGATTTCCTCATGACTGGATCCTTGGCCTTATATCATTGTGGTTCAACATTCCAGGTTTGGAAGAGTCAGTGAAATTCAGAAAGAGATCAATAGGTTTATTCTTAATAGCTTATGCCAGTCTTACCCTACCCAGTGCTGTTTGGATGAACTGAGTATGTATCAGTTTGCTCAGGAAACTGAAGACTGTAGTTTTTAAGTGTATCAGGACGTGTGTGTGTTTGTGTGTGTGTGTGGGGGGGGAGGGAGTTGCCAGAATTACTCTATAATCCTATTAAGCTATTCACTGGTTAACAGATTGTCAATAAGCTTTCTTTCAGTTCAACAAACTGAACTAAATATCAGTGATTTTTTTTAAAAACTGCCTATATAGAAAGATAATTTAATGTAATTCAAGCAAACACTGTAATAATTTTCATTCACAATTACCATTTGGTTAGTGATGCTTGAAGAGTTCATTCTTTGCTGTTTTCAGTAAGAATAATTGGATCTGTATCCAATCAGCAGGTTAGAACATTGTTATCTGCACATTTTTGCACTTCTCAAAGGTTTCAACATTGTTATTAATTGAAAAAAAATCAGAATGCATACACAAAAGTACAATGGGAGAAGAAACACAAAATATGTATTTAAATATATTGTTGCTTGTGACTTTTAGGGGGAATCTGACTTTTCAACAACAACAAAAAGTAACTCACTGATTAATATTAAAACACGGCAGAGTAAGAACAAACCCATCAGTGAAAATACATTAATTCAACCAGTTCTATGTTCAGTACAATAATAGTTCATACAATAAAAACACTTTTAAAAACAAGAATCATGAGTAGTATATAATAGGTTTTCATTATGCATTCCATAATTTAATAATTAAACCCTCTCATTCTGTCCTTAAAAGCATCCACACACAAGGGCAGGAAAAGAATAACTGTGATCACACATCATGTTAAACAGGAACGGATTTACCCAAAGCAAACAAATTACAGCTGAATGCGATGTGGCAACTCAGCCATTTTGTTATCATGCATTAGGAACTGACTTAATGAAAGTCATTTGAGAGACTGTGGCAGTTTTAATTATTGGTCCATGAGTGGAAGGCTTCTTTTTCCTTAGCTGAAAAAAAACACAATTTACCATCGCCCCTCCCAACCTGCTATAACAGCACTTTTAACAGATGACTTGTGGTCCTGATAAGTCAGTTTCTCATTTTGCCTGTCTAACAGGATATTGCTTTTCCTATTTTCAACCCAATTCCATCATAGGCTGCAAGATATGTCAGTATTTTAAATGGGGAGAGTATTTCATATCTGACAATGTGATTGGGGCTTTTTGCCTCCATACCAGGCGTTTACCCGCCCCTGGGTCAAAACAATATTTTTGCCTCCTATGCAATAAAATCCCAGTAATTTCCCTCCCCGGACACCAAAAAAAGCTTGATTTTTTTAAAAAAAGAAAAAGTACCATTTTAAGCATAAAATTTAACCCCAAATCTCATTCTAGCATCCGTTTTTACATTTGGGTAAAAAAAAAAACCTCACGTCCTGGTCTCCAAAATCTCTGACCCCGGCATCAGGAATTTCCTTCCCCAAACAACAAAAAAACATTGATTTTTAAAAATTGGAAAAAGCACCATTTTTAAGCATGAAATTTAACCCCGAAATTCATTCTGGCATCCATTTTTACAGTTGGTGAAAAATTTTTTTCCTCTCCTTGGCAGAAAAATCCCTGACCATTTTTAAGCATGAAATTTATCCATGAATCTCATTCTGGCGTCCGTTTTTACATTTGTGTCAAAAACAAAAATTCACGTCCTGGTCACCAAAAATCCTGACCCCAGCATCACAAATGTCCTTCCCCAGACACCAAAAAAAGCTTGATATTTAAAAAATAGAAAAAGGACCATTTTTAAGCATGAAATTTAACCCTGAATCTCATTCTCGTGTCTGTGTTTACATTTGGGTCAAAAAAATATTTTCCGCTACTTGGGACAAGCAGGAATTTCCTTCCCCAGACACTAAAAAAAGATTGATTTTTAAAAACTAGAAAATGCACCATTTTTAAGTATGAAATTTAACCCAGATTCTCATTCAGGCATCCGTTTATACATTTGGGTCAAAAAATTTTTTTCCCCTCCTTGACACAAAAATCCCTAACCCCGGCATCACGAATTTCCTTCCCCGGACACCAAAAAAAGCTTGATTTTTAAAAACTGGAAAAGGCAACATATTTAGGCATGAAGTTTAACCATGAATCTCATTCTGGCGTCTGTTTTTACATTGGGGGCAAAACGTTTTTTCCCATCCTTGCCACAAAAATCCCAGACCCCGGCATTATGAACTTCCTTTCCCGGACAAAAAATGCTTGTTTTTTAAAAACGGGAAAAAGCACAATTTTTAAGAATGAAATTCAACACTGAATCTCATTCTGGCATCCATTTTTACATTTGAGTCAAAAAAAAAATTTGCGTCCTTGTCACCAAAATACCTGACCCCGTCATCAGGAATTTCCTTCCCCAGACAATGAAAAAAAGCTTGATTCTTAAAAACAGGAAAAACAACCATTTTTAACCATGAAATTTAACCCTGAATCTCATTCTGGAATCTGTTTTTACATTGGGGTCAAAAAAATTTTTTCCCGCTACTTGGGACAAAAATCCCTAACCCCGGCATCACAAATTTCCTTCTCCAGACAACAAAAAAGCTTGATATTTAAAAAATAGAAAAAGGACCATTTTTAAGCATGAAATTTAACCCTGAATCTCATTCTTGAGTCCTATTTTCATTTTGGTCAAAAAAAAAATTCACATTCTGGTCATCAAAATCCCTGACCCCAGCATCAGGAATTTCCCTCCCCAGACACCAAAAAAAGCTTGATTTTTTAAAATGGGAAAATGCACCAATTTTTAAGCATGAAATTTAACCCCGAATCTCATTCTGGCATCCATTTTTACATTTGGGTCCAAAAAAAAAATTGCGCCCTTGTCACCCAAATACCTGACCCCGTCATCAGGAATTTCCTTCCCCGGACACCAAAAAAAGCTTGATTTTTAAAAACTAGAAAAAGCAACATTTTTAAGCATGAAATTTATCCATGAATCTCATTCTGGTGTCCGTTTTTACATTTGGGTAAAAAAAAATTGCATCCTTGTGACCAAAATATCTGACCCCAGCTTCAAGAATTTTCTTCCCCAGACAACAAAAAAAGCTTGATATTTAAAAAATAGAAAAAGGACCATTTTTAAGCATGAAATTTAACCCTGAATCTTATTCTGGAGTCCATTTTTACATTTAGGTCAAAAAAAAAATCACGTCCTGGTCAACAAAATCCCTGACTCCGGCATCAGGAATTTCCTTCCCCTGACAACAAAAAAACCTTAATTTTTAAAAATTGGAAATAGTACCATTTGTAAGCATGAAATTTAACCCTGAATCTCATTCTCATGTCCGTTTTTACATTTGGGTAAAAAATAAATAAATCCGCTACTTGGGACAAAAAAATTTGACCCCAGGATCACGAATTTCCTTCCCCAGACACCCAAAAAAGCTTCATTTTTTAAAAACTGGAAAAAGCACCATTTTTAAGCATGAAATTTAACCCTGAATCTCTTTCTGGCATCTGTTTTATTTTCCCCTCCTTGGCACAAAAATCCCTGACCCCGGCATCATGAATTTCCTTCCCCGAACACTAAAAAAAGCTTGATATTTTAAAAAAAGAAAAAGGACCATTTTTAAACATGAAGTTTAACCCTGAATCTCATTCTGGTGTCTGTGTTTACATTTGGGTCAAAAAAATATTTTCTGCTACTTGGCACAAAAATCCCTGACCCCGGCATCAGGAATTTCCTTCCCCGGACACCAAAAAAAGCTTGATTTTTAAAAATGGGAAAAAACACCATTTTTAACAATGAAATTTCACTCTGAATCTCATTCTGGCATCTGTTTTTACATTTGGGTTTTAAAAAAAAATTCACGTCCTTGTCACTAAAATCCTTGAATTACCTACGCTACTTGGCACAAAACGTTTTGACCCCGGCATCACAAATTTCCTTCCCCGGACACCAAAAAAAGCTTGATTTTTAAAAACTGGAAAAGGCAACATATTTAGGCATGAAATTTAACCATGAATCTCATTCTGGTGTCTGTTTTTACATTGGGGGCAAATTTTTTCCCCCCATCCTTGGCACAAAAATCCCAGACCCCGGCATTATGAATTTCCTTTCCTGGACACCAAAAAAAGCTTGATTTTTAAAAACTTGAAAAAGCACCATTTTAAAGAATATAATTTAACCCTGAATCTCATTCTAGCATCCGTTTTTACATTTTTTATTAAAAAGTTTTATAAAAGTTACAATACAAACCCCAATCCCCAAACCACCCCCCTCCCCCTCCCCCACTTCCCAGAACTGAATACCGGGTTACAAAAATAACAATCTAAATCTAAATAACATTAACCAACTATATATGTAACCAAGTTCCTAATGCACTTTAACTCCCCTTTAACATAAACACAAACAAGATAAAAGTAAACATAATAATAATAACATAAAAACAAAATATTATCCATATTATTAAACAATACTAATAATAAAAATAATAATAAAATATAATAAAAACTAATAAAAATACCATAAAAACAAACTAATATTAATAATATCATTCTATAATTCATTCATAAGCTAGATGAAACTTTTTAGTCCCATATTTGTTCTGAATATAATCTATCCATCTTCTCCAGACCGAAATGTATCTTTCTTGTGAATGATCCTTCAAATAAGCAGAAATCTTAGCCATTTCTGCCAAATTTGACACCTTAAGTGACCAATCTTCTATAGTAGGCAAACTATCCTTCTTCCAATATTGACCTACTAAGAGCCTTGCTGCTGTTATCAAATTCAACATCAAATTTGTTTCTTTAGTATCACAATCTATAACAATACCCAATAAAAACAATTGTGGAGAAAATTTTATCTTTCTCTTAAAAATCTTTTGAATATTCCACCAAATTTTAATCCAAAAAGCTTTAACATTTCTACAAGTCCACCATATATGATAATAGGTAGCATCCAAACTACCACATCTCCAACATTTGGGCTGTAAGTTAGGATACATGCAGGACAATTTTTTGGTATCCAAATGCCATCTATAAAACATTTTATAAAAGTTTTCTCTTAAATTTTGAGCCTGGGTAAATTTCACATTTCTAACCCAAATTACCTCCCATGTATCCAATGAAATTGGTTCTTGAATATTTTGAGCCCACTTTATCACACAATCGTTAACTAATTCTGTTTCAGAATCCAATTCTATTAAAGCATTATATATTCTCTTTATATGAGCTCGGTTTTGATCTTTAATTTGTTTTACCAAATTTTCATCAGTTAATGTAATACCAATTTTCTGATCTATCTTCCACCTCGTTTGCAATTGAGTAAATTGAAACCAAGACTGTATGATATTTTCTTGTTTTAACTCACCTAATGATTTTAATTGCCAACCATTCCCTATCCATCTAAGTAACTCCTTATATGAAGTCATATCCAAACTCACACCCACAGATACATCCTCTATCGCATGACCGGGAATCCCCCAAATTGGTATTTTATAATTTATTTTCCGCTACTTGGCACAAAAATCCCTGACCCCGGCATCATGAATTTCCTTTCCCAGACACCAAAAAAAGCTTCATTTTTAAAAACTTGAAAAAGCACCATTAACCCTGAATCTCATTCTAGCATCCATTTTTACATTTGTGTAAAAAAAAAAATTGCGTCCTGGTCACCAAAATACCTGACCCCAGTATCAGGAGTTTCCTTCCCAAGACACCAAAAAAAGCTTGATTTTTAAAATGGGAAAAAGCACCATTTTTAAGCATGAAATTTAACCCCAAATCTCATTCTGGCATCAGTTTTTATATTTGGGTCAAAAAAATTTTTTTCCCTCCTTGCACAAAAAATTCCTCACCCTGGCGTCAGGAATTTCCTTCCGCGGACAGCAAAAAAAGCTTGATATTTAAAACCTTTATAAAGCACCATTTTTAACCATGAAATTTAACCCCGAATCTCATTCTGGCATCTGTGTTTACATTTGGGTGAAAAAATTTTTTTTCCACTACTTGGGACAAAAATCCCTAACCCCGGCATCACGAATTTCCTTCCCCGGACACCAAAAAAAGCTTGATATTTAAAAAATAGAAAAAGTACCATTTTTAAGAATGAAATTTAACCCTGAAACTCATTCTGGTGTCCGTTTTTACATTTGGGTAAAAAAAAAAACCCCTCATGTCCTGGTCACCAAAATCCCTGACCCCGGCATCAGGAATTTCCTTCACCGGACAACAAAAAAACCTTAATTTTTAAAAATTGGAAATAGTACCATTTGGAAGCATGAAATTTAACCCTGAATCTCATTCTCATGTCCGTTTTTACATTTGGGTCAAAAAATTTTTTCCCCCGCTACTTGGCACAAAAATCTTTGACCCCAGAATCACGAATTTCCTTCCCCGGACACCAAAAAAGCTTGATTTTTAAAAATGGGGAAAAGCATCCCTGACCCCGGAATCACGAATTTCCTTCACCGGACACCAAAAAAAGTTGATATTTAAAAAATAGAATGAAATTTAACCCTGAATCTCATTCTGGCGACTATTATTACATTTGGGTCAAAAAAAAAGAAAAATCCATGTCCTGATCACCAAAATCCCTGGCCCCTCCCTGGGACAAAAATCCCTGACCCCAGAATCACGAATTTCCTTCCCCGGACACCAAAAAAAGCTTGAATTTTGAAAATGGGAAAAAGCACAACTTTTAAGCATAAAATTTAACACAGAATCTCATTCTGGCATCTGTTTTTAAATTTTGGTCAAAATTTTTTTTTTCCACTACTTGACTCAAAAATCTTTGACCCCGAGATCATGAATTTTCTTCCCCTGACACCAAAAAAGCTTGATATTTAAAAAAAAGAAAAAGTACCATTTTAAAGCATGAAATCTAATCCCAAATCTCCATCTAGTGTCCGTTTTACATTTGGGTCAAAAAAACTGTTTCCCCTCCTTGGCACAAAAATCTCTGACCCCCAGCATCAGGATCAGCATCCATTCGCAGAAAAAAAAAAAAAGATTTTAAAAAACTGGAAAAAGCTCCATTTTAAAGCATGAAATTTAGCCCCGAATCTCATTCTGGCGTCCGTTTTTACATTTGGGTCAAAAAAACTTTTCCCCCTCCTTGGCACAAAAATCTCTGACCCCGGCATCATGAATTTCCTTCCCTGACCCCCCAAAAAGCTTGATTTTAAACAACTTGAAAAAGAACCATTTTTAAACATGAAATTTAATCCCAAATCTCATTCTGGTGTCCCTTTTACATTTGTGTTTTAAAAAATATTTGCGTCCTGAACACCAAAATCCGTGACCTTGGCATCACGAATTTCCTTCCTAGGACACCAAAAAAAGCTTGATATTTAAAAAATAGAAAAAGAACCATTTTTAAGCATGAAATTTAACCCTGAATCTCATTCTGGCATCAGTTTGTACATTTGGGTCAAAAAAAATAAATTCACGTCCTGGTCACAAAAATCCCTGACCCCGGCATCAGGAATTTCCTTCCCCGGATGCCAAAAAAGCTTTCTTTTTTTAAAAAAAGAAAAAGTACCATTTTAAAGTATGAAATTTAACCCCAGATCTCATTCTAGCATCCGCTTTTACACTTGGGTCAAAAAAACCCCTCATGTCCTGGTCACCAAAATCCCTGACCCAGGAATTTCCTTCCACGGACAACAAAAAAACCTTGATTTTTAAAAATTGGAAAAATCACCATTTTGTTGTTGTTGTTGTTGTTAGTTGCGAAGTCGTGTCCGACCCATCGCGACCCTATGGACAATGTTCCTCCAGGCTTTCCTGTCCTCTACCATCTTCTGGAGTCCATTTAAGCTCACACCTACTGCTTCAGTAACTCCATCCAGCCACCTCATTCTCTGTCGTCCCCTTCTTCTATTGCCCTCAATCTTTCCAAGCATTAGGCTCTTCTCCAGTGAGTCCTTCCTCCTCATTAGGTGGCCAAAGTATTTGAGTTTTAACTTCAGGATCTGGCCTTCTAAAGAGCAGTCAGGGTTGATCTCCTCTAGGACTGACCGGTTTGATCACCTTGCAGTCCAAGGGACTCGCAGGAGTCTTCTCCAGCACCATAGTTCAAAGGCCTCAATTCTTTTGCGCTCAGCCTTTCTTATGGTCCAACTTTCACTGCCATACATTGCAACTGGGAAGACCATAGCCTTGACTATACGCACCTTTGTTGACAGGGTGATGTCTCTGCTTTTTAGTGTGCTGTCTAGATTTGCCATGGCTTTCCTCCCGAGGAGCAAGCGTCTTTTAATTTCTTGACTACAGTTCCCATCTGCAGTGATCTTGGAGCCCAGGAAAATAAAATCTGTCACTACCTCCATTTCTTCCCCATCTATTTGCCAGGAATTGAGAGGGCCGGATGCCATGATCTTGGTTTTCTTAATGTTTAGTTTCAACCCAACTTTTGCACTCTCCTTCTTCACTCGCAACAAGAGACTCTTCAGTTCCTCTTCACTTTCTGCCATTAGAGTGGTATCATCTGCATATCTTAGGTTGTTGATATTTCTTCCAGCAATCTTAATTCCAACTTTTGATTCATCTAGCCCTGCCTTTCTCATGATGTGCTCTGCATATAAGTTAAATAGGCAAGGCGACAGTATACAGCCTTGCCGGACTCCTTTCCCAATTTTGAACCAATCAGTGGTTCCGTGTCCAGTTCTCACTGTTGCTTCTTGGCCCGCATATAGGTTTCTCAAGAGACAAATAAGATGTTCTGGTACTCCCATCTCTTTAAGAACTTGCCACAGTTTGTTATGATCCACACAATCAAAGGCTTTAGCATAGTCAATGAAGCAGAAGTAGATGTTTTTCTGGAACTCTCTAGCTTTCTCCATGATCCAGCGTATGTTGGCAATTTGATCTCTAGTTCCTCTGCCTCTTCGAAATCCTGCCTGTACTTCTGGTAGTTCTCGATCCACATATTGCTGAAGTCTAGCTTGTAGGATTTTAAGCATAACTTTACTAGCATGAGAAATGAGTGCAATGGTGCGATAGTTTGAACATTCTTTGGCACTGCCTTTCTTTGGAATTGGAATGTAAGCTGATCTTTTCCAATCCTGTGGCCACTGTTGAGTTTTCCAAATTTGCTGACAAATTGAGTGTAGCACTTTTACTGCATCGTCTTTTAAGATTTTGAATAGCTCAGCTGGAATACTGTCACCTCCACTAGCTTTGTTGTTGCTCAGCTTTTCTAAGGCCCACTTCACTTCACATTCTAGGATGTCTGGCTCGAGGTCAGTGACCACCTCATTGTGATTATCAGGGACGTTAAGCTCATTCTTGTATAGTTCTTCTGGGTAATTTTGCCATCTCTTCTTAATCTCTTCTGCCTCTGTTAGGTCCCTGCCATTTTGGTCCTTTATCATGCCCATTTTTGCATTGAACGTTCCCTTCATCTCTCCAATTTTCTTGAAAAGATCTCTGGTCCTCCCTATTCTATTGTTTTCTTCTATTTCTTTGCACTGTTCATTTAAGAAGGCATTCTTATCTCTTCTAGCTATTCTCTGGAATTCTGCATTCAATTTGCCGTATCTTTCTTTTTCTCCCTTGCCTTTTGCTTCCCTCCTTTCCTCAGCTATTTGCAAAGCTTCCTCAGACAGCCAGTTTGCTTTCTTGCATTTCTTTTTCTTTGGGATGGTTTTGGTTGCTACCTCTTGTACAATGTTGCGAACCTCTGTCCATAGTTCTTCAGGCACCCTGTCTATCAGATCTAATTCCTTAAATCTATTTGTCACCTCTACTGTATATTCAACAGGGATATGATTTAATTCATACCTGAGTGGCCTAGTGCTTTTCCCTACTTTCTTCAGTTTAAGCCTAAACTTTGCAAGGAGAAGCTCATGGTCTGAGCCACAGTCAGCTCCTGGTCTTGTTTTTACTGACTGTATAGAGCTTCTCCATCTTTGGCTGCAGAGCATATAGTCAATCTGATTTCTGTGTTGACCGTCTGGTGATGTCCATGTGTAGAGCCGTCTCTTGGGTTGTTGGAAAAGAGTGTTTGCTATGACCATCGTATTCTCTTGACAAAATTCTATCAGCCTGTGCCCTGCTTCATTTTGTACTCCAAGGCCAAACCTGCCTGTTATTCCGGTTATCTTTTGGCTTCCTACTTTAGCATTCCAATCCCCCATGATGATAAGGACATCATTTTTTGGTGTTAGTTCTATAAGGTGCTGTAGGGCTTCATAGAACCGGTCAATTTCATCCTCTTCAGCACCGGTGGTTGGGGCATAGACTTGGACTACTGTGATATTGAATGGTTTGCCTTGGATTCGAACTGAGATCATTCTGTCATTTTGAGGATTGTATCCCAGTATTGCTTTTCCTACTCTTTTATTGACTATGAAGGCTACTCCATTTCTTCTGAGGGATTCTTGCCCGCAGTAGTATACCTGATGGTCATCTGAATTAAATTCACCCATTCCTGTCCATTTTAGTTCGCTGATACCTAAGATGTCGATGTTCAGTCTTGTCATCTCTTGTTTGACCACGTCCAGCTTTCCTTGATTCATGGATCTTACATTCCAGGTTCCTATGGAGAAAAAATCTTTACAGCATCGGACTTTCCTTTCACCACCAGACATTTCCACAGCTGAGCGTCCTTTCGGCTTTGGCCCAGTCGCTTCATTCTTTCTGGCACTACTAGTACTAGCCCTCTGCTCTTCCTCAGTAGCATATTGGACGCCTTCCGACCTGAGGGGCTCATCTTCCAGCGTCATATCGTTTTGCCTTTTGGTACTGTCCATAGGGTTTTCATGGCAAAGATACTGGAGTGGGTTGCCATTTCCTTCTCCAGTGGATCACGTTTTGTCAGAACTCTCTGCTATGACCTGTCCGTCTTGCACGGCATAGCTCATAGCTTCATTGAATTACGCAAGCCCCTTCACCACGACAAGGCAGTAATCCATGAAGGGGCACCATTTTAAAACATGAAATTT
Source organism: Vipera berus (assembly GCF_964194415.1). Classification (NCBI taxonomy): domain Eukaryota; kingdom Metazoa; phylum Chordata; class Lepidosauria; order Squamata; family Viperidae; genus Vipera; species Vipera berus. The sequence goes on from NC_138202.1 coordinate 206,932,129, forward strand.
AACCCCGAATCTCACTCTGGTGTCTGTTTTTATGTTTGGGTCAAAAAAAATTTTTTTCCAATACTTGGGACAAAAATCCCTGACCCCGGCATCAGGAATTTCCTTCCCCGGACACCAAAAAAAGCTTTTTTTAAAAAAACTGGAAAATTGCTAGAAGGACTAAATATTTGGGGATATATTTTTACCCTTATAAAATAACTATGTAATACTTTGTGTTGTTTTAGTTTTAAGATGATTATGAAAAGTTAATTGGGAAGATTTGTAGTAGTGTTTATTGATATTCTGTAGGTTATGATTTGTTATTTGGATGGAAAATTTTAAGCTTGGAAGGTAATGTATGGTATTTTAAGTTGTATAACACATTAAGAGAAGGGAAGGTTGTATAAACCTGGTTTTAGTATGTTGAAGCTTAGTTGGATAGAAGAATAGTTTTATAAAATTGATATAAATTGTCTTCTTTGTGATTGAAGCTAACTTGTAATATTTTTATGGGTAATATTGGAATAGGTAATAGAATATAAGAATATAAGAATGATGTGATTATATAAAAAAATTTAAGTTTGGAAAGTAATCTATGGTATTTTAAGTTGTATAATACATTAGGATAATATGAATTTAAAGCTTAGTTGGAATGAGGAATAATTTTAGACAATTGATATAAATTGGTTTATTTGGGATTGTTTTTATTGGGTATTAGGGTTAGGGTTAGGGTTAGGGTTAGGGTTAGGGTTTTTATTGGGTATTAGATTGAAGTATTATTTTGTATTTGAATAATCACTGATATGATATATATATGTATGTTTGGAATTTACCTGTATGAGTTAAAGTTTGATAGTTTAAATAGTTTAGGATTGTTTGCGTAAGTTAGATTATGATTGTTTGTATTTTTTATACCCTGTGTTTTGGTATTAGGTTGGAAAGTATTATTTTGTATTTGTATAATTATTGATATGCTATATATATATATGTTTGGAGTTTACCTATATGAGTTAAAGTTTGATAGTTTAAATAGTTTAGGATTGTTTGCGTAAGTTAGATTATGATTGTTTGTATTTTTATACCCTGTATTCTGCTCTGGGAAGTGGGGGGGAGGGGAAAGGGAGGGAGGGGTTGGGGAGGGTTGGGGAGGGAGAAGAGGGTGGGAGGGGAGGGGGTTGGGAGGGTTTTTTTCTTTTTTTTGGTTTGTTAAAGATAAAATGTATTGTAAAACTTTTTAATAAAAATAAACTGGAAAAACCACCATTTTTAGTCATGCATTTTCACCCCAAATCTCATTCTGGTGTCTGTTTTCACATTTGGGTCAAAAAAACTTTTTCCCCACCTTGGCACAAAAATCTATGAACCCCAGCATCAGGAATTTCCTTCCTTGCACAAAAAAGCTTGATTTTTAAAAACTGGAAAAAGCACCTTTTTGAAGAATGAAATTTAACCCCAAATCTCATTCTGACGTCCGTGTATACATTTGGGTAAAAAAAAAATCCCCTCCTTGACACAAAAATCTCTGAGCCTGGCATCAGGAATTTCCATCCCCAGACACCAAAAAAAGCCTAATTTTTTAAAAATGGAAAAAGCACCATTTTAAAGCATGAAATTTAACTCTGAATCTCATTCTGGCACCTGTTTTTACATTTGGGTGAAAAAAACTTTTTCCCCTCCTTGGCCCAAAAATCTCTGACCCTGGCATTAGGAATTTCCTTCCCTGACACCAAAAAAATCTTGATTTTTAATAACTTGAAAAAGAGCCATTTTAAAGCATGAAATTTAACTCCAAATCTCATTCTGGCGTCCGTTTTTACATTTGGGTAAAAGAAAAATTGGCCGGGCACCGAGAACTGTGTGTTCAGCCCAACCGGGCATCTTTTGCCTGCACACTGAGGCAAGCAGCCAGGCGCCAACACCTCTGTGTACAGCCCCACCCCGTACCATTGGCCTGTAGGCTGAGTTGGTCTGACAGACGCAAAGGCCTGTGCGTGCAGCCACACCAGGTATCTTTCGATTTATGTTCAGTCATCTGTTTTGTCTTTTCCCTTTCTGCTATGTTTTCCTGAGGGTTTTTTTGGAATAAAATTAAATTGGAAATAAGTTAATTTATCCTTTCAAAGTTATTCTGGATTTCTTTGTGGTTTGAGGTCATTGTCCTTTGAATTAGTTGCAGCGTATTATATATTTCCTCTTGTATAGTAGTCATTCTTGATAAGTCTTTTCTATAAATCTCTGATTTTCCATGATGACCAAAAGTCCAGATTTTTTTTTCTTTTCCCCCCTTTGGAAATAGCTTTGAAGTCAGAATTAAATAGATATGTATAGTATAGTACATCATATTTTCCCTAAATGCTCCTGGAATGATCCAGCAGCATTGTGGTTGATAAGATTTCATCGTAGAAGTTTTATCCTTAAGAAGGACAGTAAAGGTAAACAACCAATCCCACATAAATAGTGAATCAAGTTAGAAATCATAACGTTAGAATTTTCAGTTTTTAGACTATAAAAAAGAAATAACCCAACTCTATATACAGTGAGAACAATAACTCATAGCAAACAATTAAGGTTACCGGTACATTGAAAACATATTATCTCCCAACTGATTACCGTAAGTTAAGAATAATGAATTTTTCCTTAATCCCTTGTAGTAAAACACTCTAGCTCACATCTTTATACCACAAAAGAAGACAAAAAATGTTCCATTGATTCTAAATGTCTATTTAGGCAAGGAAGGAGCATCTTGATTTAGAGTTTTAAGTGTCTGACATGAATGGCTGTCAATAAGGCATCAAACATGGCCAGTGATAACATTCTTCTCTACTTGTAAGCAGTACATTCATTCTGCTACAGTAATTCAGTTTATAAAGATTATGTGCTTCAGCTCACTTTTTTCCCCTGTCTGTTCAGTCATGTCCACTTCCCAGTCTGTCTGCACAACTCCCTGCAGTTTTCTTGGCAAGGTTTTTCAGAAGTGAGTTGCCATTGCCTCCTTCCTAGGGCTGAGAAAAAGTGACTGACCCAAGGTCAGCCAGCTGACTTTAGGTCTAAGGCAGGACTAGAACTCACAGTCTCCTGCTTTCTAGGCTGATGCCTTAACCCAGGGGTCAGCAACCTGAAACAGTGAAAGAGCCACTTGTAACCGGTTCCCTCACAAAAGGAAAAACTGGGAGCCGCAAAAAATGTGTGCGTATGTGCATACATGCGTGCATGTGCAGAACAGGGTTTGACTGAAGAGTGGAGCCAAGGTGAGATATTATTATTAATAATATGCACCTACCCTGCATATTTGAATTGATTGGTTGAACTTTTTTAGTCCCACTTTTTTTTTTTGGACTGCACATGGCAGAGGACTGGGAGCCGCAGGAGACGGCTGAAAGAGCTGCATGCGGCTCCGGAGCCGCAGGTTGCAGACCTGTGCCTTAACCAGTACACCAAACTGGCCAGTCACATAAAAAAGCTTTCAATGCTCCCTTTATCTATCTGGGTGTAAACTCCATTAGCATCAGCAGAATTCATTTTTGAATAAACATGTACTAATCTGCAGGTAAGTCTGTAACTCTGGTTTAACAAGCTGTATATAGTGTGAAATAAAACAGACTTTGTGCATTGTTAATTCATAGCCCAGATGTTTGAAAATGCAAACTTTCACCTCTGTCTTAAATTATAAAGTGGTAGTTAAACTAGTACTTTTTTTTGCCTCGAGGGAAGTTTGCTGACCCCTTTGCAAGCACTAGAGGGAGCAAATTTACTACCTCCTTGTAGCGTTTTTTCAGGTTCCAGTGAAAACTGATTTGTCCTGGGTAATGATTTCAGTTGTGAGTTTACTGACCTCACAAATGTGTCAACACATTACATGTTTACAACATAAGCTACAAGTTACTTTTATTTCCAAAAGAAGACAGCATGATTTTCCTGAAGCATTACTATATTTCAAATCACTCAGAAAACTGGGAGGTGACAGGTATTTTAGGAAGGCATTGGCTGGCCACAAAAATTAGTAATAGATAAGTAACTTTTTTTCCGTATTGTCTCTTTTTCCTCTTATTTTGTTTACCCTCTGATTTGCACATGGATCATTCTCCTACTTTTCCTGCACAATCTCCTTCTCCTCTCCCTAAATAGAAGTTTTAATTATAAATTTAATTTTAATTATACAAACTTAAAGAAATTTTGTGCAATATCATCTGAATTAGAACAGCCTGTTTCTAAAAATTTTTTGCCTGGGAAGAATGAAAATATCTGGTTTTCTGACTATTGCAGTCAACATCATCATCTTTAGTTGTCCTCTTTGCTTTCACCTGGACAGTGATGAAGGGTGGAGGAGTTGTATGGTTTGAGGCTGCTTGCCACAGCAAATTGCATCCACTTGCTCATTTCCTGAATACTAGAATGTCTTTGTGCACAGTTGTATGGGATCTTCTAGGTATGTTGCAATAATAACCTGTTTTCATTTCAGACATGGGTGCTGTGCTCATTCCATCTGATTCCTAACTTTTGTTGGGAAAAAGGAATTTATTGACAGATGATTGCATGAAAAACACTGCTATCTATTATGATAAACACATCTTTGGAGAAAGGCTTCACTTTAACAAACTTAGGAGCAAAGTATTAATTGGAAGCACCTCTGCTAAATTTGGAGCATCCTCCTTACAAATGCTGGAGCACTGTGACACTACCATGTTTCCCCCAAAATAAGCCTGGGTCTTATTTTTATTTTTTTTGTCTCCAAAAGAGGCACCTTTTGTGTGTGTGTGTGTGTGTGTGTGTGTGTGTGTGTCTTTTATACTTACCTCCGGCACTGACAGCCCCACCCAGCTGGTCCACCTCTGTGGCCAAAGCAGCAGCTTAATTCTGCAGCTGCATTCTGGCCTGTATTTTGCAGTCAGGCCTTTCCAGAAGGCCACTGCAGCTGAGTACTGAGCTATGAATTCCTTGGCTGCAGAGGTCTTGCAGAACTGATCTATGGATTGAATCCATAGCTTGGTTCTCAGCAGCAGTGGCCTTCCGGAAAGGCCTGTGACCGAGAAATGCAGGCCTGGCTACAGAAGTTGCCACAGAAGAAGTGGGCCAGCAAGGAGAGGCCTGGCTAAGTGGGTGTGGGGTGCAGGGGGCAGATCCACATCCCCACACCGGCCCTACCTTGATATTTAGGTGTATGCCTCACCCCAAAACTGGGGCTTATTTTGGGGGTAGGGCTTATATTAGGCCCAGCCACAGAAATCAAGCTAGGGCTTATTTTTGGGGTAGGCCTTACTTTCGGGGAAACATGGTATTCAAAATCAGTTTCTGCATGTGCACATAGCCAATTCAACTGATGTCAAGTGGCCATTCAAACAGTAGGTTCTACCATGACATTCTGCTCTGCACTTCACAAAGAGGCTAAAAAATGTAGCCTCTAGAAAGCAATATTGCACACATGCACACACACACACACACACACACACAAGCTCACACACACTCCACATGCACATATTAAAACAAGCCCAAATGTGTTCCTGAGAAATGCAGATATGAGGTGATGTGCGTTCCTTATCTGCATAGGAGCTTCTCGAAGCCTCAGAACAGCCATTGAGAAAAGATCCTGGATTAAATGAGATCCTTGCATGGCTTTCTTCACATAGCGAATTATGCATTACAAAGGGTTCAGGAGTATCAAGAGTAAGATAGCTACTTACAGCCAACCACACATATCCTTCCAAGATTCCCAGACTCTTCTTTAAACTGATTTATTAAAGGGGGAAAGGGAAACAGGACACAGAAACCTTGGTAAATGGGTATGTTACTAAATGATAACACACAAATTTTGCCTTTTTTGAAGTAGATGTTTCCTGCTTCTCTTGCTAACCACGATACACACACCTTGTTGAGTTTCTCTGTGTTTATATTTCTTATGTTCCCGTTGTAATTCCATCTTTGCAGGCTCAGATTTCCTTTTCTTCTTCTTGTTGTTGTTGCGAAAGAACATCAGCGACTAGATGTTCAGGAGGTTTTAATCTAGCGTTATTATAAACACTATTACTGTGTTTCCCCAAAAATAAGAACGGGTTTTATATTAATTTTTGCTCCAAAAGATTCTTTAGGGCTTATGTTCCAGTTAGGTCTTATATTCAGGGAAATACAGTACTAAATGCATCTATCTGGCTGAAGATTTTAACTGGGGCTTATTTTTGGGGTGCGGCTTATATAATGAACATCCTGAAAAATCATTCTAGGGCTTATTTTCCGGTTGGGTCTTATTTTTGGGAAAACATGGCAAGCCCCCAAAAGATCTCAGCATATCCTTAGTAATTGATTAAGTGCCATCCAACCTGATGCTATTGTTCATCCATATGGCTTTCTTGGTAAAAAAAATACCAAAGAGTTACCAGTGCCTTGTACTGCACAGTCTGAAATGATTTATTTGCTTGCATCACTAAAGTGATCTTCCACTGGCAACATCTTCCTGTATCACTGGTGTCCAAAATAGGTGCCTGCTTGTTCTGGCTGGGCAGCTGGAATGACCATACTTTGGGAGAGCCTGCTGGGATTAGAGACCCTTGGCATACACTCCTGGCATTCTTGACTCTTCCCTCCCAGGAACAGCCAGGAGTTCAGGAGAAGGAGCCCAGGAGAAGGAGGCTGTTTTTCACAATGCCTTAATTTCCTGCTATTTGGCCAAAGAGAGTGGATGATGGTTCAGAGGGGCATCCCGCCCAAAGTAATCATCACGTGCCCTGAAGCACATCCCCATTCAGCTTCTCCACAGTGTGCATCAAAGAGCTGAAAGAACAAAGCACATCATATAATAACAGTAAATAAGGCAGCATTGTTCCTTCACATTGTCACCCAAGCCCAGTGATCATTAACAACACAAAATCCTTGACAGGAAGTGGAGGGGGGGGGACAGTGATTGTAGCCTCTCTATCACCCTCCCAAGTCTTTCTTTAAGCCATGTTTGCTAATATTCAAAGAGACTGTTAATCCAAGGAAGAACAGCTAATTTGCTGGAATGTTTTTGCTTTTTAGTAGGCATTTCTTCATTTAGTTGACATGTTAGCAAGAGAATTCCTAAAAACAAAACAGAACAACAACAACCAGAAACTTTGCCTTTGATTCTTCTTTTCCTCTTGCTGTGACTTGCAGAAACTAGGAGGTGTCCTTGGCCCAGTAGCGTGTCACTTTTTACCTTTGGGGTACCAAATGTAGCATGGAAGTCAACCAGGCAACTAGGCAGTGAATGACAAGCTGTCTCCCAACCTGGGACTGAATTAAAAAAAATGACATGAAAAATGAATCAGGAAGATGGAGATTTTTTTTGTTTTCCCAGGCACCTCAGATTTGCCTCAGGCAGTGAGACACCCACAACTCAGGTTGTAGAAAGCTCTTCTAAGCCATATGCTGATTGTTTAATAATATATATAGAAAGAACTTCCAGCTGTTTTTCCCCTCAGCTTTATAACAAGCCTGATTTCATCTGTTCCCCCCAGGATTTTACCATCATTGAGACTGATAGAAAGGACTTTGTCTGTTCCAAGCAGGATGGATCTACTGACTTCTACCCAGTGGTGGGATTCAGCCGGTTCGCACCACTTCAACAGAATCGGTAGCTAATTTTTTGTTGCCCAGGCCCAGAATGGACTTCCGGAAGCAGCATCCACACAGAGAACCAGTTGTTCACATATTTGAATCTCACCACTGCTTCTACCTGACCTTTCTACCAGTAGCACTGTGTATGCTGGAGTTCTTGAGAAGACAGTGATGACTGATGGTTGTGTGTTCATGGAGGACTGTACTTTTTGCCTGTGCACTAGGACCAGCAGTTATGCTGTCATGAGCAACTCGAGTTTCACGCCACTGTGCACGTGAGAATGCACAAACATGGGTATTTTGTTTCTTCTGTTTTCTTTTATTTCAATTTATTATCAATAGAGGAATTGTTATTATTCTCATGTGCACAGTGTTATGAAACTCGAATTAACCATTATTAACAATTTGCTTACATTTTCTAATAAAAATATTTATGACCTTATGTAGAAACCTGGAATTGGATGATAGACAATCATGATGCCTTTGTTGTGCATCATTAATAAATTTAAACTATGTGATGAAGTTAAAATTATCTTCTGTATTAATGTGAAATTGCTATCTTTCTGGGATGGAGGAGGAATAAACTTTTCCTTTGAACTGATTTTCCAGCATATTTGCCACCAAATAAAGAGGTTGTTATATTTGATTGCTTTCAAACCATCTGGGAAGTTTGTTTTCCAACAGAGAGCACTGTACATTTTTGATGGCCTGCCTTTCTTCCCATTATCTGACGAATTAAACCTAACTTCAAATTTAGTAATGGCTCTAATTGCTTG